>NC_044989.1:20933838-21217122 GCF_008728515.1 Papio anubis | reverse complement strand
CATAAAGCAAGTTCTTAGAGATCTACAAAGAGACTTAGACTCCCACACAGTAATAGTGGAATATTTTAAACACCCCACTGTCAATATCAGACAGATCAACGAGACAGAAAATTAATGAGGATATTCAGGACTTGAACTCAGCTCTGGATGAAGCAGACCTAATAGACATCTACAGAACTCTCCACCCCAAATCAACAAAACATACATTCTTCTCATCACGTCATTGCACTTATTCTAAAATTGACCAAATAATTAGAAGTAAAACACTCCTCAGCAAATGCAAAAGAACGGATATCATAACAAACAGTCTCTCAGACCACAGCGCAATCAAATTAGAACTCAGGATTAAGAAATTCACTCAAAACCGCACAACTACATGGAAACTGCACAGCCTGCTCCTGAATGACTACTGGGTAAATAACGAAATGAAGGCAAAAATAAAGATGTTCTTTGAAACCAATGAGAACAAAGACACAACGTACCAGAATCTCTGGGACACATTTAAAGTACTGTGCAGACATATACACCATGGAATACTATGCAGCCATAAAAAGGATGAGTTTGTGTCCTTTGTAGGGACATGGATGCAGCTGGAAACCATCATTCTCAGCAAACTATCACAAGAACAGAAAACCAAACACCGCATGTTCTCACTCATAGGTGGGAATTGAACAATTAGATCACTTGGACTCTGGAAGGGGAACATCACACACCGAGGCCTATTATGGGGAGGGGGAAGGGGGGAAGGATGGCATTGGGAGTTATACCTGATGTGAATGACGAGTTGATGGGTGCTGACGAGTTGATGGGTGCAGCACACCAACATGGCACAAGTATACATATGTAACAAACCTGCACGTTATGCACATGTACCCTACAACTTAAAGTGTAATAATAATAAATAAATTTAAAAAAAAAAGAAAATATATTATATAATAAATTGATTAAACATGCTTTAAATTTAGTATGAATTATGATATCTCAAATTGGGATCATATTGATCACTCCTCTGAAAGGAATTAGTTGATTGGTTGGATTTAGAGCCACCCAGGTTATGTAAGCCTGCTCAACTTTAATTCTAAATCAAAATGTTACTTTTAATCTAAATGTGACATACCAGTGAATAATTCTTATCCATTTCCCTAAGACCTTGTATTCAAAGAAGATCTTAGGGAGCTCACTTGAATTGGAGAGTCTAACTGACAAAATTAGAAAATAAATTATTTTTAAGAAAACAACACACAACGAAGATGGGCTATTATAATTTAGTTCTTAACTTGAAGGTAGAGACTGCACATACCTTAACAGTTTAGAGGAAGGGATCACATCGTGGGCTTGAGCGGCCAAGAAATTGGAATTCAAGTGGTAAAATCTAAATGAAGTCTTAATCAATACAATTTGATTAGGTAGAAAGGGGAGGACATTTCAGCAAGCAAAGGCAGGAAGAAAGGCCTAAGGAGAGGAATGCTATTCTTATAACTACAGTGAGTAAGTGCTTCTCTGCCTCTTGACTTTCCTACAGTGTTTACCACATTGTTTTAAAAACTATTGCTGAATGATGAATGGTTCCAGAAACAAAGGTAGAACATACAAATAAGTGTTAGTAGATTAAGAAAAGAAAATCATCAGAAATTGAAACCATAAAAGAAAAATTGCTGGGACTATATAATGGATTCAAATTTAGTCACAAACTGATATATGCAAAAATGTAACTTATTTTTCTATAGTCAAATATAATTTCTATCATTAAGCTCCCATTCTGCTCAGTAGCAGAAAGCTGATATCAAGTTGCTTTCAGGTAAATTTCTTCCCATTTAGGCAATTCTCATTCAATTCAGGTTTATAATGCAGCCATATTCGAATTTTTTAAATCACTCTCAGATTTTATTCTCTGTCTCCCTTTTCCCCATATTGATTTAAATCTCTAGAAAATTTGAACAACTGCCATTACAAAAGCAATAATGAAGAATGAGAACCACCATTCCAGTTTCACTATGGTTATATCCTAAACCGGCAATCTGTGAGATACTGTACCTTTCCTTATGTGGTCTTCAGACACATTCCCTTCATGCCAACACTCACTGTGGTGACCAGTCATCAGGTTAAGGATTTTGATTGATGACCTCTGTTCCTGAAACTTTACTGAGGTATCCAAACCCCTGCCCTAGTATTTAACTTGTAGCCTCATACACTTTCTTGGAGTTTTCCTTGTTCACATTCTCAGGCCTTTTGAACTTTTTCAGCCCTCCCTTAGCCCTTCTGTATCTTAACTTATGAGCACTGGGATGGTTAGTCTATTAGGACAGCCCATCCTGATGCTGTAGAAGGCTTTGAGTCATAAACATAAACTCACTTTGCCCCAAGCAAACCTCTGAGCATCTCTATAATTCCTGCCGCTTTGTATCCAAGAGACACATCACCTGTCACCTGCCTATCATGGGGACTCTTGACTGGACAAGCAAAGTTCAGCTTCACTCCATTCCTGCTCATATTTGTCAACCTCATTCTCAGCCTCAATGTTCCTGAGGTGGGGGGTCATGTAGACAGTGTCACAAACCCAATAAGTGACCTCCCCACTAATCTCCTACTTACCCTGATTAGAAGATTTTTTTTTTTTTTTTTTTAGACCGAATCTTGCTCTGTCGCCAGGCTGGAGTGCAGTGGCACAACCTTGGCTAGAATTTTTTTTTTTTTTTTTTTTTTGAGACGGAGTCTTACTCTGTCGCCCAGGCTGGAGTGCAGTGGCCGGATCTCAGCTCACTGCAAGCTCCGCCTCCCGGGTTTACGCCATTCTCCTGCCTCAGCCTCCGGAGTAGCTGGGACTACAGGCGCCCACCACCTCGCCCGGCTAGTTTTTTGTATTTTTTAGTAGAGACGGGGTTTCACTGTGTTAGCCAGGATGGTCTCGATCTCCTGACCTCGTGATCCGCCCGTCTCGGCCTCCCAAAGTGCTGGGATTACAGGCTTGAGCCACCGCGCCCGGCCGCTAGAATATTTTTAAGTGACTTTATTCAGGGATCTAGGTGGAAGAAAATTGGATCTACCACATTTATTCTTATTTTCAATTTTTGCTTCCTTATACCTGGGAGTGCCTTTTGAATTTAAACACAAAGAGTAAAATGTACTTATTATTCCTTCTCTGAACAGTTCAAATCTGGAAGGGTTATTAGCAGCTAAACTAGGAGAATGGAAAGAGTTTACGTAACATACACCAAAATTATAACACACCAATCAGTCTGCCACAGCCAAGACTTTCAATGTCAAGAAGTAAAACAGTAAACTGAAACGTAATGGTAACATAAGATGTGAGCACAACTTGACTATAATTTCTATTACTCTGGGAACAGAAATTCCACTCACTCATTTATTTATTCATTTAAAAATATTATTTGAACACCTGTAAGTGGCAAGGGAGTGTGATATACAGCAGGTAAGGTTCAAGCTCTGGGGGAGATATACAATAAACATGTACACAAATATTTCCTGACAGTTATAAGTGCCATGAGTGAATTAGAATGTAGGGATAAAATCCCTAGAAGTGGGGGCTACTTCAGATTGGTGGTTGAGGTGGTAAGAATTTTTTCTCTTGCCGTTTTTAATCAAGTTGGAAATTTTCCCAAAAAATAGCACCTGAGAAGACTGTCTGTTTACTGCCTTACAGAGCTAGAAATGCAACAGCTAATGGAAACAGGCTCTGCAGGCCTTCCTTCCCTGAAATGGAACTCTGAAATGCTTGAAAACAAGGCTAGTTCCAGACTCCTGTTGTTGTGCTGCTTTTTTTGAGAGTTTAATTGCTTTTGAATGCATATGAATGTCAATTAGAGCCAGGCTAAATATGTCTTCTTGGAGACAGAGCATTTGGTCTTTCTTTCAAGTTCTTTTGTTTGCTTGAATTAGCTTTGTAGTTTAACAGATGTTTTTGGAGGAAATGGAGACATAAGCTTTTATAATACTGAAAATTAAATGAGAAACAATACTGTTCTCTTCACCTTCCCCAAAAACATGCAACGCTATAAAACTGGTAACCCACCTTACGCTGCAGAAAGCCTTCACATTTAGGGGGCACATGTTGTTAAAACCAAAGATATTTTTTGTGCACCTGCAGTTCATTAAATATTGTTCATTCTTTGGGGAGTTACATAATTGAATGTATAAGTGATTATCCCTTTAGCCTTGGGATAGGATAGTGTTTTCTAGACGCATTAAAGAAGAAGTCCTCCCTTTAATTAAAAATAAAGTAAAACTACTTTAAGAAAACAAATACTACAATCTTCTGCACCAAACATGCCCCTCCAGCCTTCTTCTGTTCCACTACACAATCAAACTACTTATTCAAGCTGAAGAAACCTACACACACACTCAACATGTTTCTGCCACCTTTCCTGATATGATGATTTTCCTTTAACTGGACCCTGCTCTCCTCTCAAAATTAACAATACTTGTGTGCTGTCCTTACTTCTACATTATTGTCATATCCTTACTGGAAGATAATAGTAACAGCTTTGGAATCAAGCCTATGCTTATTCTAACTCCATAACTTAGTACATATGTAATCTTGGACCAGCTGATTAACTTTCCTCAACCTTAGTTCTCTACTCTGTAAAATGGGGATGATCTCCATAGTAGTATTTCATGACTCTTACATGATACAATATATAAGTGCCTGGTATGTGATATTCGTTATCCTCTTGAAAATGGAGGTCATGGTCTTCCAGTATCTTGTCCAGTATGTAAAGTTCTTGGAAATCATAACTCCTATTCTCACAATAAGGAAAAAGCAGAACAACGTGAAACTCAGCAACTGTTCTTAGATATATCAGAGAACTTAGGTCACAGGGAAAATTGCTGTCAAAACTGGAGAGACAGACAAGCAAATACAGAGAAGCACAGCTTACTTGCAGCAGAGCCCAGGAGCAGATGCCCAGAGCTGACGCTGGTACTGGTGGAGACACTTGAAACTGTAAATGATGAGTTGCTGGAGGCTTAGTGTGGACTAGCATGGAAGTTAAAAGCTCAGGTAGGTCTCATTCTTAGGGTCTAATTGGAGTTTTACCTTTAGGAACCCTACCAGATTCTCACAGTGAAAATTGGAGAAAAATCCCTTCATACATCCAGCAGGAAGAGGAGAAGGTAAATATTTTAAAATTCATGAAGCATTTTTTGTTCTCTTTAACAAGTCTTGCACTCGAGGAAATTATTTAACCAGAATCTAAATGACTGGTATGTTCCCAGAGCCTAACCTTGTCTGACCTAGGCAAAGGAAATACCCAACTACAGCCCCATTTAGCCTTTGACATGGAGAAGGGAAACCCAATTCAGGCTCACTAAAAGACTGAGGCCTAGTCTTAGGACTATAGAATGCTACCCCTTCTATACAATAATAGAGGATTACAACTAAAAGAACTGCATGTCTCAGATTTTATTTAAGGGGGAATCTCTAGGGATACCCAAAGACAACGTGGGAGACAAAAACAAAGACACTAGAAAAAAAATTAGCTTTTGATGTCACAGCTAAAGCAAATAGTAAACGTAACGTAACCTCTAGTCAGACAAACATAAAGCCTCACATAAAAGCCTCTTTCTTCAGTGTCTTTTATTCTGTGTTTCATGTCTAGCTTTCAAGAAAAAGTAACAAGGCATGGTAAAAGACAAAACTTACAGTCTTTGGAGACAGAATGAGCAACAGAACCAGACTCAGATGTTTCAGAACTTCTGGGAGTATCAAACTGGGAATTGAAAACAACTATGTTTAACATACTAGTGTTTCTAATAGAAAAGGTGGGCAACATGGAAGAACAGATGCATAATGTAAGCAGAGACATGGAAACTCTAAGAAAGAATGAAAGGAAATTAAAAGGAAAATGCCAGAAATTAAAAACACTTTAACAGAAATGAAGCATGTCTTTGATGGGCTCATCAGGAGACTGAACAAAGTCAAAGAAAAAAACATTGGTGAGCTTGAAGATATGGTAATACAAACTCCTCAAACTGAAATACAAAGAGAGAAAAAAAAATAAAAAATTCAGAATAAAATATATATAACCCGTGGGACAGTTACAAAATATGTAACATACATGCAATGTGAATATCAGAAAGAAAACAGAGAAAGGGACAGTAAATATATTTGAAGTAATAATGACAGAATTTTTCAAAATTAATGACAGATTCAGGAAACTCAGAGAACAGCCAGCAGTATAAATTCTAAATGAAAATCTACACCTAGACATAGTATATTCAAATTACAGAAAATCAAAGATAACAAAAAAAATCTTGAAAGAAACTTCTGGGGGGTCGGGGGGAGCTGAGGAGAAACATCTTACCTATAGAAGAATAAGGATAAGAATTACATAGAAATTTTCTTCAGAAGCCAGGCAAAAGGAAAGTGAAGTTAAACATTTAAGGGTTGAAATAAAAAATACACCAACGTAGAATTCTGTATTCAGTAAAATCATCCTTCAAAAGTGAAGGAGAAAGAGCTTTTCTTGGACAAAAATTGAGGAAATTTGCCATCAGTACATCAGCTTTGCAAGAAATGTTAAAAGGAAGTTCTTCAGAAAAGAAGAAAAATTTTATAAGTCAGAAACTCATGTCTACCTTGAAAAAAAGGAAGAGCATTAGAGAATGAATAAATTAAGGTAAAATAAAGCATTTTTAAATGTTTAATTGGTTTAACCAGCATCGGTTTGTTTAAAATAATAATAATAACAATGTACTAGCTTATGGTTAAGGGAAATGACCAGGGCAATGTTACAAGAAGTGGGAGGCAAAATAGGGAATATTCTGTTATAAGGTACTTGTGCTATCCACAAAGCAAAATAATGTTATCTGAAAGTAAACTTGGAAAATAGAGGCCATTTTCTCTACTCTCCTATTGTCTATAGGTGATTCATTGAGGAACACTTTAAAACCAAAATGAAATATAATGGTTCTCATAACTCTCATAACTAGAAAGTCCTGTAACTAAGTTCACTGGTTTCAGGTACACTTTGATACTTGGTTTAAATTCAGATTTAGGAATAAGCTCCTCTGTGTCTTAGACAGGCCTTGTTCTTTTCCTTGAGTAAGTTTCATTTTCAGACAGAAATATTCTCTTTTGTGGGAAATGGCTGCAGCATCCTCAGACTATGTCCTCACTGCCTCAAGTCTAGCAGAAAGGAGAGAATGACCTACTGCACAACAAAGATTCAGGGTGATTCAACAGACTTAAGTCACATTTACATAGAAGAATACATCCCATACGTAGGGGAACACTATGCATGGACTGTGTTACTTGATATGCTCCATGATTAGGTCTAGGAGTTTTGCGAATTTCACCAGAGCACATGTGTTGAGCATAGAGGAAAGGGTGGTTCTGCAGGGCAATTTTTCAAACAATGGGGCACATAATTAGTGAATCATGAAATCAATTTAGTGAGTTGCAACCAAACACATTTTTCATTTTGCTTTTTGTGTTTGTTTCTACTTTTAGTAGAAAGAATACAAGGGAATGGTATAGAGGAGAAAAACGTGAAGAGAAAAGAGGAAAACTATTAGAGGATCTCACAGGTAATGAAGATAAATATTACTTCATAACACCTGTGTTTCGTAGGATACAGTGTTTACTAGGTTGCAGTGTTAAACACATTTTTTTGTAGGTTTCTTTAAAAATTTTTAAAAACCAAAGTCCTAATGGAAAATTAAAATGTGGTTATCAAAGGAGATATGGGGGCTAGACAACCAAAAATGCATGAAAATTTACTACATCAGGTAAGACTATTTAATGGGTACTGAGCTGATATTTGGTGAATAATTTTTAGAATTTATATTTTGATTGATATGCCTCTTGTGATTACATAGGGTTTAATCACATCCTCTAGAAGGAGACAGTTAATACTTCCACAAATTAGAATTTCTGAAGGAACTGTCATTGTGCTTGAGCTAAGTGTTGAAATGGTTCAAGGGCTCAAGTGCCCTGGGCTGAGGCTTGCATAACGAGGTATTCTACAGCCAGGTGGCTACAAATGTAGAGATGAGTAGAAGGGGGCAGAAGATGATGAATTCAGTACCATGTGTCTCTGACATCATCTCTCTCCCAGGATTACCTACCTTCCTTCCTCTAGTAATCGACTGTCCCTGTTCATCTAAGCCGGTCACTGACCTTTGGGTTTACACACTCCATCTATTTTCATAATAAATGTCTGTAGAATAAAAGTTGATTCAAAAGCAGAAGAATTTACTGGGTTGGAAGGGACAAGAAAGATTAAGGAAGGAAGAAAGAAAGAAATGAAAGAAAGAAGGAAGAAAAGGGCAGAGCATTTTGTAAAGTTTTCCAGATCTTACACACTCAGAATAGCAAAATGAACCTTGAAAGAAATTTATTTGACAACATTAAGCACCCAGCTGGAATTTTCAGATTACATGAAGGAGGCACACAGCCCAAAACAAAAGGCAGAAAAGCCAACATTGGCCACAGTAGCCTTGTAAAATGGAGCAACAATATAGCCATACAGAAAAATAAATCCAATGACAAAACTTGTTTATTTATTTATTTACTTTAAGTTCTGGGATACATGTGCAAATTGTGCAGGTTTGTTACATAGGTACAAATGTGTCGTGGTGGTTTGCTGCACCTATCAAATCGTCATCTGGGTTTTAAGCATTAGATATTTGTCCTAATGCTCTCCCTCCCCTTACCCCCCACCCGCTGACAGGCCCTGGAGTGTGATGATTCCCTCCCCGTGTCCATGTCCTCTCATTGTTCAACTTCCACCTATGAGTGAGAACATGTGGTGTTTGGTTTTCTGTTCCTGTACAACACATCTTTTTACTCTAGAGTCACTAGTAAGTATTGAATATCATTTTCCCTTTTCTCTTTTCTCTTTTTCTTTCTTTTTGTTCTCTTTTTCTTCCTTTTTTTTTCTCTGTTTCTTTCTCTCTCTCCTTTCTTTTCCTCTTCCTTTCTTCCGTCTTTTTTTTTGGTGGAAGGTGCCAGAAATAGCAATACCGATCTTAAATATACATGATAGAAAACGAGTAGCATTGTAGGACCAGGTTATTAAAGATCACTCCCTGGCACTCCTTGCTCTTAGCAGAGAATATTTCAAATCCTGGCATAATGAATAGTTTTGTGACTAAATAGGTGAAAACTTTCAACCCTTTTCCCTTTTATTAGCTTCATCTACATTATTAGCCCTTGTGTTCAGCCAGTACTTAATGTTATTTCATTTGATCCTATAAAGTGATAGCATTTCAGAGCTGGAAAGGATGTTAGAAAACACCATCAGACCCCTGCATTTTTATAAATAAGAAAACCAGAGCCCTGAGCAGTTAAGCAACTTGATCAGTAACACAAAATAATTAATATTAGAGCCAGAACCAGAATTGGTTGTGAACCAATGGCTAACTTGTTGAAAAAGGCCATGTAAGTGGCCATGTTCATGGAGTGGTTTGATTTCTCCAAAGGGAAGACACCAAAACATGACTTGACATTAGTCCAGTGGTCAGCAATGGTCCAGTAGCAGCAAAATGATACAAAAGGGCCACAAACCAATTACAATGAGAGTATAAGGAACCAGTGTTTTGATCAGTGTGTGAAATCTCACAGCAATTGTTCAGAAAATTGTAAGTGCAGCTTTTGTTAAGACTGAAATGCCTATCAGTAATTCAGAAGTTTACCTTCCAGTGAAGAAAGAAACCTGGTCATTACCAAACAACTTTCTTCACTGCCTAAATGCACTTAGTTTAGAGGTTCAATAAATAAAATGATCATTCTCAAGCATTAAATTTTAAAACAAAGCCATGAAAATTGCACATTATATTCAATTTAGAGAATGTCACGTTTACACAGCGTCATTAGTATTTTACCTTTCATCACGAAATAATACTAGAAAGTTACCTTGTCTGATTTATGATTTTAAGATTTATGAAGTTAAACTTCTGAGTACCTGGTTTGGCATCCTAAATAAAGCATATTCAGTAGTCAGTAAAGAGGCATAATTCTGCATTATTAAAACCGCTTCTTGCCCTTTTGTGGCGGGGGGGGGGGGAGGTGAAAGCTATTCAAAGGGTAGAACTAGAGAGAGAAAGATATACCAGTTCCAAACATAGCAAACAAATCTCCACAATTCTATAAAATGAGCCCCATACCTTTTATAAAAGGGACATCACCAGATGAAAATGGCAAAGGCTAACCAGAAAGCTGAATATATACAGGCAGATTAATTTGTTAAGAAGCAATTACTGTCTTTGGAAAAGGAAGCAGGCATCAAAAATTCAAATAATTGCCACTGAAAGGATTGTCTTTTTCTTTCAATTTTTTTCTTCTTTTCAAGTTGGAAACCCAATATTATTAAATATTTAGGGATGACATTTCTTCCAGACCTTCAAGAAACCACATTTTATGAACACAATGAAAAAGAATAATTCTTAGAAATATAAATAGATGGTCATTTTTTGTCTCTGTCGGTGGTGTAAAAATTATTCAAGACACAATTACTTTTTGCTGAGTGTCTCATATGTGGGAGGTCTTTCAAACACTAAACACTAAATACACATCTAAACTCTCTCACAGGGCATGATAAGCTTCCTCCGAAAAACTCAGTCATCATTATTTCATAATCTTACTTCAGTGAGGCCCTGTAGAAACTCATAATGATATGATCCTTTTTTCATTGGCTGTTTATGATTTGGAAACTTTGGTATAATCCAGTCTTGGAGAGATATTTGCTTTTGTTTTTCTTTGAGAAACAGATTCAGCACATTGGCCCCATTATAACACTTTTGCGTTTTATCCCAGACTCTGTGTGTTGTTCAAACTAATATGATACAGGTACATGGATTCTCCATAGACATCCAATCTTCCTTGAGAGCTCACCAAGTGTCTCCTATGTGGCAGCTCCAGTCTGGGCATCTTGAAGGCAACACATAAATATAAGACGTCTCATTGGCTCTTGTGTTGCATAAAGTGTAACTCAAAAATGCACTAAGTATACTATTCATATGGAAAAGCTTATTCGTATCTATTTGGCCCTGCAAGTAGTCAATGTTATAAACATTTAAAACAAAGAGACTCAAATACATAAAGAGAGGATGGGAGCAGGAAAGAGAGATCTAAGATGCACCTTTAATGTTAGAAGTGCTATCTCTCTCTTCTGTATTCTTACAGGATGTATTGAATGTGCCTGCATATAGTTCCCATATACTCCTTCCCCTAACACATGCTCCCAGGCACATATTGGAGGCTTGTGTTGAATATTATAGATACAAATGTAACTGCTAAGTCAAATAAATGCTAAGAGCTCTGGAGTTCTGTTTCCTTGGTATTTCAGACCGTACCAACTCCTGAATTTAGACAGCTCAAACACAGATAGGATTAGGTGATTTTCATAGACTGAGATCTAAACAAACATTTTTTGATATAACAAATATTTGTTATTGAACTCCTACATATGTGACACACACCACATATAAAGTATTTCCCCTTATTCAGAGACTTTACTCAAAGAGAAAACAGGCAACTCCAACGCAAGGTGCCATGGTAGTGGTATGAAGAGAGTGTAATTGGAGAACAAAGGAGGGTCCCTTAGTCCAGTATGGTGAGACAATAGGGTGAGAAAGATAAAGCTCTCCAGAGAGTGGGAAGGATAGGGGACCCCAGAGAGAAGGAACAGCATGAGCAAAATCATACTTGCTAAATGAATAAATAAAGCAATGAATGAATGAATGAATGAATGAATGAATGAATGAATGAACAGGATTTGGGAGGGAAAGCATTATATGTAAAAGGAGCATCATTTGAGAACAGATAGTACAATGACAAGTTTTACCAGATTAGAAATCTTAGGAGGAAGAGTTTTGGGAAAAAATGCAGATAAGTTGATTGGGGCAAATTATCTAGAGTTCTGGCTCTCTGATTAGAAAACTGTTTCTAAAATAGTACCGCTTCCTCCTTCTTATTTTTTTAAAATTTCTATGAATTTTTATTTTATTTTTTCAAAAAAATATTTCTTTTTAAATTGGCACATAATTATGCATATTTATGAGGGTACATAATGCTGTTTCAATATATTTATTGCATGGTGATCGGGGTAATTAGCATATCATAATCTTAAACATTTATCATTCCTTTATGTTGGGAATATTCTATATTCTCTCTTCTAGCTAGTTGGAAATATGTGTTATTGTTAACTGCAGTTATCCTGCAGTGCTATAGAACACTAGAACTTATTCCTCTTATGTAGCTATAATTTCATATCCTTTAACAAATCTCTCCCTAGCCTCACCTTCCCCCTACCCCTCGCAGACTCAAGTAACCCGTTCTACTTTTCACTTCTATGACATCAATTTTTTAGCTTCCCCACATGAGTGAAAACATGCAGTATTTATCTTTCTGTGCCTGACTTATATTACTTAACACAAAGTCCTCCTGGCTCATCCATGTTGCCATGAATTACAGGATTTCATTCTTCTTTGTGGCTGAATATATTCCATTGTGCATATATATCACATTTTCTTTATTCATTCATCTGTTGCTAGACACTTGGCTGCTTTCTGTATCATGGCTGTTATGAATAGTGTTGCAATATGCATGGGTGTGTAGATATCTCTTTGATACATTTATTTCCTTTCCTTTGGATAAATACTAAGTAAGGGGATTGCTGGATCATATGACGCCTTTTTCTTATTCTTGACCTATAAAGCCACTGTAATATCAGAATTGGGGAACCTGGAACTAACCAAGCCTTCCCTCTGTCAAGGTCAGTGTTCGTATTGGAGCTCCAATTTTTCCTAGGAGCAGTTCTACCTGCAAGATGTTTATAATTGTGGCTGAGTACTCAGAAAATGATTTGGCAGTCCTTGGTGAGAGAAATGTCAGCTGCATATGTATGCACACAGATAAAGGCACTGATATGAGTGTTCTCTTTCCCGTTCCTACTTCCTACCACACAGATACTAGTTTATTCTAGGGCAGCTATGGACCAAAGAATTCTACTTCAGAGAAGAGGATGTAAGTGCCAGAAGATCTAGAGAATGTGGCCTAAATCCTAACATTTTATATGAGGCCAGGAGTGTGGAGATTCAGATCTGTATTGCAGCCATCAGGGACTTCCAAGAAGACTCTAAATCCCATCTAGCTAGGGTTCCATTATAATGAATTAGACCTCCAGGGATAATGTGAATAGCAATTTTCATGGAAACTACAATGCAGCTGACTGATCAGCATTGCACAGTAGCCAGAGAAGAGTATTTGGAGTCTGACTACTTGGATTCGGATCTTCACTCAGCCTTTTGTCTACTATGATTTTGGGGCATGTTGCCTGATTAATTTGAGCTATGCTATTCATTGGATGAAGGTCACCAATTGCCTGTTAAAAAATAAATTCAAAAGACTATACATCCTCATCCAGTTGTGAGCCTCTAAAGACTTCCTTCCTCCATCTCTGGCTTCTCTCAAATTGCCCCATCCTTGTTGCCCTGTTTCTTCTCATGCAGTTCTCTACACCCTTCCCTTGTTCTGTTTTCTCTGCCCACTCTTTAATGTAGGCAGAGAATGTTTGTGTAATCTGGGACTGTGACCTTTTTCTCATCTCTTCAAGCTCCCTGGGGAATCTCATTGTCTCATTTTAAATACTACTTAGGAGAAAGTTATTCCTGAACCTTGAGTTTCAAGCTCAGTCTCTTTTAACTCCAGACTCATATATCTGACACAGAGTGGTGTTGACACTTAGTCCCACTCTTCTTCCAGGCATCATTGGACTAGGTAAGCCATTTGGGGCAAAAGCTCTCTGAATGGCACTTGGTTCACATATAACATTTGACATTTGGTTTTATAGTGTACTGAAAGGCAAAAGAGGCATTGAGTAACAAAAACAACAACAAAAAAAAACATGAGAGAGGAATTAAAAATATATAAGCATTACTGGGGATAATAATGGCAATGGATAGGATTTTAAATGTGTTTAAATTCATAAAAATATATCCTAATATTTATTTTCAAAAACTCACAGGTCATGTTTGAAGGATGCTTAGAAACCCAATTATTATACTGAAAAGTTGACAAATATAGGGAAAATATCAGGTATCTCCCTTGCTTTTCTCAAAAGAAGTATACCACAGGGCAAATAAGGAATTGATGAAGTTTCTCCTTATAGGTAACATTCTAGCTACTGTATGAAGAAGAAATGAGAAAATTGGAATATCACTATAATACATATAATGTAGCATAATGAAACAATGAACCCAGATGTTTGATAGTCAATAGTTGCTAACATCACAGAAAGACAAGCAGACACAATGTGCTTTTAGTGGAAAGAAACAATTCTACCTTGGAAGTGTTCTTGCTCAAAGATCAGAACATGAATCTGATCAACTATCTAATTCAAACTTCAACCTACAGGAACAAAAGGAACAGAGAAAATGCAATCAACATCCACAGTAAACATTAGAAGAAAAATAATCTTATTTCTTCAACAAATAAATAGCAAGGATAAAAAAGATATGAAGAGGGACAGACCTAAGAGATATATTCAAAATTTAATGTATGTTCCTTATTTGGAACCTCACTGTACAAACAAAATATAGATAGACATTTGATAACAACTTAACAGAGATAGACTAGAAACTCGGTAATAGCAGGGAATTATTGTTTATTTTATATGTGTGATAATGGTATTCTTTTCAAAATATATATTTATTTTTTAGACATTCACAACTGAAATATTTATGAATGAAATGGTCTGGTGTCTAAAATAAGTTTTGAAAGAGTCAGGGGTGAGGAAAAATGAGTGAGGTATAGATGAAACAGTATTAGCTGTGAATGGTTCATTGTTGAAGCTAGCAATGGATGTATTGAGTTTTATTAAACTATTCTCCCTACTTGTGTATATGTTTGTAATTTTTCATAATGAGACACTTTTCTTAATCTGGGACAATCTGATTGAAGAAAGGTTCTGATACAACCAGAGGCTTGTTATAAAATTACTATTAGAGAAGGAATTAGTAGGGTATAAGCATCCCCAACACCAAAGATGGCTGCGGGTAAGTTGGTTCTCTAGGTGCCAAGTCTAGTATGGTTCTCATGGTGCACTATGCTCATTAAGGAGGGAAAAGAGAAATTGCCAAGGAGTAATTGAGAGTTCTCTCAGCCCCTCAAGTCAATCACACTTTATTAAACATTCTTGTAGCATAAGCATTACCTGGAGTGCTGATTAAAAATACAAATTCTAGGATCCCAACAAGACCCTCTGGTAAAGGAGCTGGGAAGTTATAGGTTTTACAAGTTCTCCAAGTGATGCTCATCATCAAAGTTTAGGTATCAATCAAAGCTTAATTTCAATGTATTAATACAATAGGGCCTTCAACTGAAAATACTTTGCAAACAGCGGGAAGTTGGGGAAAGTTGAACTAGAATTAGATGAACAAAGAGTGGTATAGGTTTGGGAGTCATTTTCATATATTTCCAAAAGGAATTCAATAAAGGCACTCCCAAAGGGGGAGGGGAAGAGAATTTTTAGTAGCTAAAGGGCACTATTAGCAATTCTGGGTGCCAATAACTCATCACTCCTACTCTCTACATCCCAACTGATTGAGAACTGCACACACAACCACATAGGGCTTAACATATCAATTGTTGTGATGACATTGAACAGAAGAAAGAAATTTAGACCTGATGCTGAAGTAGGGATTCCTATTTCTTCCCTAATAGAATTGAAATTAATGTACTGCAGGTAAAGGACTCATCTGATATACATGCCTATTTCTCTGGGCCTTCAAGAGGTTTCCTTTTCACTGCTGAGAAGAGATAAGTTAAAGCATTGGCCCTTCTAATGATGAATAAGTTAGGCATCTAGAAAAATAAACAGATTTGGGCCTGTTTCTTGTTTTTCTGTCATTATGAGTTCACCGGCTGATAGAATAGCCCACTGGATGCTGGGTTCTCCCCTGGGAAATAGTCAGTCCGATCAAAAGGCCAGAAATAACCCTTCCAACAAGTCCCTTCGCCCATAGACCAAGAAGAATTTACAGGTTAATGTTATTTGCTACTGGCACCATCTGCACGAGCCTCTGGGCTTCTTTGATGCTTAGTCACCATTTCTGTAAAATGATATAACCGGCTCTTAGCATAATGAAGAACAGAAATGAGATATCAAGATTCATTTCAGTCACAAATTCTGTTGAAAGAGATCATCAATTAAAAGTTTTGGTAAACAATTTTGATTTCTATTTCTTGTTAATTGAGATATGTTATATGCTCAAAAGATGCCCTGGCACATAGTAAGCCCTGACTAAATGTTTGTTTTGGTGGTGGTTGTTGAATTAATTTGTTAAGGTACATAGCATTTGTGACCATGTTTTAGGGGAATGGGTTTATTAAACCTAAGAATTGCAATATTAAAATTATTTTAAAATGCTGAATCTGCCCAGTTGACTGGTGAAAAGATACAAACACAAGTATTGATCCTGCATGGTTTTCAACATACTTTATTTTACTAGGGATCAGTAGCAAAAGTCCAGAGTTTGGAATTTATTATTTGTTAATGTAAATCTTAGCCCTGCCATTTATAGCCTATGTTGTCTTAAGTTGGTTAATTGACCTCTTTCTTATTCATATTCTTCATCTGTCAAATAGGTATATTAGTTCCTGTAACTATAAAATATGGATAATAATATAACCTTTAACATGTTGCTGGAGGAATAAATGTGATCACATTTGCGAAGTGTTTCTCTTAAAATACAATGCTTATATAGTATTTTAACATTTTTAAAGTGCACATATATATATATATATATAGTCTTCTCATTTTAACTGTTTTTTAAAATCCTGTGGCTAAAGTAGGATATATAGTTCTATTCACATTTTGCAACTATTGAGACCAATATTCAGTGAGTTATTTACTGTATTAGTAATCTATTGCTATGTAATAATATTACCACAAACTTAGCAGCTTGAAACAATCCACATTTATTTTATCACAGTTTTTGTGAATCATGAGTCTGGGTAGTTTATCTGGGTCCTCTCCTTAGCATCTTCAGAAGACATCTTCAACCAAGATGTCAGCCAAGGCTGCAGCCTCATTTGAGTCTCAACCAGGGAAGACCCACATTCAAATTCACTCAGGCACTGAAAGAATTCATCTACTTGTGGTCACTGAGGGTTTTCACAGAAGACCTCACAAGACCATCTACTTGTGGTCACAGAACTGAGGCTATGGCTTAGAGGACACTTTCACTTCCTCAAGGCTATCCACAGTTCCTTACCATCGGGGGTCCCCAACCTGGCCACATGCTTCCTCAAAGTCAGCAAGGAAGAAAGAGAAACCCCCGCAAGACAAGCACTGCAGTATGATGTAATGTAATCTGTGATCAGATGCATCTTGTCATGTTGCTGAATTGTATGTAAACAAGGCAGGTCATGATAGTTCATGCCTGTAATTCCAGTGCTTTGGGAGGCCAAAGCAGGAGGATCACTTGAGCCCAGGAGTTCAGTGATGCAGTAAGTTATGATCATGCCAGTGCACTTCAGCCTGGATGACAGAGCAAGAATCTGTCTCTAAAAATAAAAAGAAGAAGAAGAAGTGTATCATAGTTCTGCCTATACTCTAAGGGAAGGGATCACATAAGGGTATGAACATCAGGAGATGAGGATCCTCTTAAGAGTCTGTCTGCCACACTCCCCAGAGGAATATTTTAGAGGTAGAACCGGAATAACAGCACTTCTAGTCTATACTAGATGCTCTTTTTATTTATGTACTCAGTCAGTTTTCAGGAAATATTTAGTGAGTATCTACACAAGACACTATACCAGTTACAGTGAGCCCTATAATAATGAATACTAAACAAAAATTATTTCCAAAGAACAGGGAAAATAGGAGGTGCCAAAATAATTATGCCTCAATGATAAGAATGATGTTAGGAGAAGAGGGGAAAAGAGTTATGACTGATGTACTTAAAAGGCAATGACAAGTAGTTACACTAAATAAAGAAAAATATTGAGTTTATAGAAATGGAATAGACTAGAGAAGAATATAACTAAGCAAAAAAGGTAAAACGTTTTGACTTTGTTTTATAAGCAATGGATAATGAAAAACATTCTTGTTTGTTTTTCAATATTTGTTTTTGAAGAAAAGTAATATGTGCAATGTAAGACTTTGGTTATACTAAAAATAATGGTCCTGAAAATATACTGGAAGCAAGTCACAGTTAACTTGGCCACAATTGTTATTTCCTGTTTGAAGACATTTTCTAAATATGAAAATAGGATTTGGTAAATGTTGGTTGTTTTAGTACTCTATGATGTCCTCCAAAAATAATCTCATGATAAACACTGGCAATGATACAGCAGTTATTTCCATTTACACATCTCAGAGCAAGAACGACTTAAATCGTTATAATGTTAAGTCTTCATCAGTGGAGGTATAGAACTGAAAGGGTTTAAGCCGGGGAAACAAAAATGATTTAAGGTTTGGATGAATTGCACAGGCCCATAAAATGGTATTAAATCAGTTCTGAAAAGATTTGAAGAGGACACAACACCCTGTAAGAGTGTTACACTTTGCTATCATTAAAGAATGGGATTGGACAACATAGAAGAGGGAAATGTAAGAGAGAATATCAGAGTCGCACAAGACACTTAATGTCTTAAGAGGCATCTGAACCATGATAGTTGACAACTAAGCCATTGCTGCCTTATCACACCAGTAATGATCACTTTAAGAAAGCTTGCGCTCAAAGCAACTCCCAAAGCCAGGGACTGATAGAGGCACTCACAGACAACGTTTTGTTTTCCTCTCTTCAATCAACTCAAGGATGCTGTGCCCATGTATAACTGTTACTATATGGGAAATCAGATTGGAAGTCTTAAAAAAGCTAGTTTCTCAGCCAGGACAATAGTCAGCAGAACAAGTTAGGCAATTACTCTTTTAATTTCCATATCCAATGCTCTCGTGTGGTTCCTGAGTGCTAGGGTCCCCATCTATGGGCTATTATTGTTCAAAATGTTTTTTTTTTCAACTCCTATATAATACATTTTTCAATCAGAAAATAGAAGGAAATATCTAAGCCAAAGATAGAAATAAGGGTGTTTATCTTAACTCCTTTCTGCCCAAGCCTGTGGAGGATGACTACGGTGACATAAATGGGCACAATGGACTGAAGCTGATTTTCCCTGGTGATCATATACTGCTTGCTGTCTGTTTAGTTCCAAGTAATTTCCATGTCTTATTTACTTAACCTCATGAGAACAGAGTGAATCTATTTCTCACATGAGAGAACTGATATATAGACAGATTAAGCAACTTCTTCAAAGTAAAAGAGCAAATAAGAGTGGAGTAAGAATTGAAATCCAGTCATTTGGCACAAGGGCCTGCACTCTTCTCCACCATACTCCAAGGACAGCCCCTTGATGAGGCCACTGGAAATTCCTTATTGTTAGCAGTTGGAGAGCTGTGTGTCACATGCTCACGTTTCCAATAAATAAGTAGCCAGAATTATTTTAAGTAATCAAATTTCAGGTCCAGGGACCACCCAGTTGAGAAATGACACCTGTATGTATTTCCTCACAGGATAAGCCTATGAATGTCTGTTCTTGGCTGATTCTCACAGCCAGATGTCTGAGAAGCCATAAAGTACAGAGGACGCAAAAAGGACGCTATGACACATTTCTGCTGATGTTTGAGGTGTTTCAGTTAAGAGCAGTAATATGTTCTCACTTAAAAGGCAGGCAGTTATATTTTTACAATGCCATAAGAGGAGAAGCAAACAAAAATGTTATGCAGTAGAGGTGGGTTATCAAATACTAATTAATCCATAAATGCATGGAAATAGGTGCCTAACAATATAGGCCCTCCCAAGATAATTCCTTATATTCTCATCTTTTCCCCTAATAGGGACTCACATAATAGTTGATCAGTATAGGAGTCATTTCTCATAGATTCCAATTCAGGACCTGAAGCCAATATGACACTTTTATAAACTAAGCTGTCAATTACTATAGATTACCTAAAATCTTCTTCGAAAGTGTACATCTACTTTACAACAGCTAATGCCTGCTTGTGGTCTGATATCCTCAGTCGGGGATAGCTAGATCTTGTGAAGGGAAGTCAAAGCCAGGCCAGGCATGAGTCAAAACAGGGCTCTTTAAATAAATATACCCGTAATTGCGGCCAGGTAAGAGTGGATCATGTTAGGAAAATACAATAGAGAGTTACTGAGATGAAGAGGATTCTGGTTGGAATAGACAACGGGTAATGGGAGCACTCTAGTTCAGGAAAGAAAATTTCAAAGTAGTTCAGTGCTATAGACCAACTCTTCTCAAAATTTAATGTGCATGAGCATCACCTGGAGATCTCGTCAAGATGCAGATTTTGGTTCAGTAGGTTTGGAGTGGAGTCTGAGGTTCTGCATTTCTAATGACCACCCAGGATACCCACCTTGCTGGTCTGTATATCATGCTTTGCGCAGCAAAATTCTATAACAAGCAGAAAAATGAAGCTTTCATGCCACTGAATTAGAGAAAATGGGAGTCATGCCAACCCCCTAGAAGTAACCGGAAGGGCAACTGCTGAGCCTGCTTTTGAAGGAAGGACAATCATAGGGCTTTATCTGCAAAGCCGAAGGGCATATTCAGCTGATTGGATTCATCACATCACTGGTTACTAATGGCGATCAGAGCTTTGGTGCTGGATCTAGTCCTTGCCTTATGGGGCAAAATGTTAATTTTCTGTCCTCTATGTAGAAAAGGAATCAAAAAGAATGGTAAGATCAGAGTCTCTAGAGTGACATGGTCTGAGTTCCACTGAAGTTTCCATTATTTGTTAGCTCTTTTGCCTTGGTCAATGTTTTTTGTTCTATAATCATTATTTCCTTAGTTGCAAACCTGGAAAAACAATACTTCTGTTTAAAGGCAGACTAATTAAGAGACAATTCCCAAAGTTTAATGGATTAACACAATAAAACTTTATTTCTTGTGTGTATAATAGTTCAATTATAGTGTTTGGCAGGTGGGTTTTTGTACTAGTCCATTTTCATTTTGCTGATAAAGACACACCCAAGACTGGGCAATTTAAAAAAAAAAAAAAAAAAGAGGTTTAATGGATTTACAGTTCCAAGTGGCTAGGGAGGCCTCACAATCATGGCAGAATGCAAGGAGGAGCAAGTCATGTCTTACACGGGTGGCAGCAGGCAAAGAGAGAGAGTTTGTGCAGGGAAACTCCCATTTTTAAATCCATCAGATCTCATGAGACTTATTCACTACCACGAGAATAGCATGGGAAAGACCTGTCCTCATGATTCAAATATCTCACACAGGGTCCCTTCCGAAACACATGGGAATTATGGGTTATACAAGATGAGATTTGGGTGGGGACATAGAGGCAAAACGTATCAGTTTTGATACTGTAATCTGGGAATTCAGGATCCTTCCACCTTGTGGTTCTATATTTCTCTATATATTCAGAGTCCTCTGATTTCAGCTAGTGGATACGGAATGAATGTAAAGAAGCATGCAGGGTGATTTTTATTACCACATGTCAATTCTACATGTGTTCCATTATCTAGAACTTGGTCACTCAGCCCCACCTCACTTCTAGAGACAGCGGAAAAAGTAGCCTATCTTTGTGGCCAGAACAAACATAGAATAAGTTTGGTGGATGTCTATCCTAGCCCTTCTCAACCCAGAGAATTAAGTCTTAATGCCTTAAGGCACCCATGGCACATAATAAATTAATCTCTCTCCCATACATGTAAATGGTATGATCTCTGTACCCTCCTTGAGAAGATGAAGAAAATCATCACTCAAATAATTTCTGTAATGCTTGGCCAATTTTTGCTACACTTGCATATCACAGAAGGTTTCTATACAAATGAAAGCTGCTGCAGAATAGAAAAATGGAAAAATGAAGCAGGCTGGGGTGGAGGGAAAGAAAGTTAGTATCAGTAAGAGAAGAAGCAGCCACTTTGTGAGATGGGTTCCTTTTGCTGCATTGCTTTTGCAGTATTTTAAACTTTCTGGTCTACCTAATGACCTCTTAATCTTTCTGAAAGTCTTGCTTTGAAGTCGCCTTCTGCAAAAAGCTTTACTGAACCCTTCCTTCAAACCCATGTGTCACTGATTTCTCAATAAACCTTAAGCAACATAATGTGTTCCTCAAATGGCATATTGCATATGTGCAGTTATTTATTTATATACTTGCCTCCTGCTGAGAACAGAAGCCACCTCCCTCTTTGCTTGGCACATAATATTGTGTATTCAATTCATATGTTTTGAAAAACTTAAGATTTTTTTGGTCAGAGAGGAGAGTACTCAAGCACGTTTAGGTTTTTTGAGGTTTCAGGGCAGGGGCACCAAGAGCTGCCTCATATTTCTCACCCTGGTATAGTTCATTTGTTAAGTCTATCCTTAAACACATCCTTAACTCAGACTAAGGGAAAAGGCTTTTGTTTTCAGGATTGGCAAGCCTTGTAATGATGATTTCAGCAACTGCATTAAGCTAGTGGAAATGATCCATGGAGCTACAAAAGTGTTCTCAGTGCTCCCCAAATTGTGCCTCATAGGCATATTTACATACCCAGCATTAAACGTGTGTATAACATGGCTTGGATATGGTGGAGGAGTGCATTTGTCCATTAATCTTTCTTGTCTGAGGAAACAATCTTATTTTCTGGAACGGTTTGAAACTATAGTTTGTGTCTCTAGAAGCGCTCTGTTAAAAAGATGAAGACAGAGGATTGCCTTCTCTAGCACTCATTGCTGCATAAAAAGAGATGAAGCGTCTGTCCTGCACAACCACCTTTCTCAATTTAGTTGCACTAGAAAATCAAATGAATATGTGTTTCATCTATTTAATCTCATGAATCCTACGCAAGCCTGGTCCAGGGGCTGACTGTGACAAGCCATCAGAAATCTCTTCATAATTTTATATTTTCCCGTTTTACAATTACCTGATAAATGATTATATCTGACAGTTTTTAATCTTTGTAAGAGTGATCATTGGCGATGAGGGCTTTGGAAGAATTGTATTCATGTGGTTCTCCTCGCACATCCCATTATCTGCTTTATAATCAACAGATACGCCGCATGCTGACAGTCCTTCATTACATGCTCTATTCAAGGCTCTCTATTCAAGGCTCTAGTGTGTGTGTGTGCATGTGTGTGTGCATATATATATATATATATATATTTACTGCTGGTACATGATAAACAGTAAAGATGTACCCCCTACTACAAAAACAGATTTATTAATAAATAGCTGACATTTTGTATTTTTGCAGAATACCAAAGCAATTAGTGACAACAGTAGAATGATTTTCAATATCTACAGAGCAAAATATCATATTGATTCAAGCTCGAAGCTTTTTCTAAATAACAGCCAAGGAATTGTCTACTGTATTTGGTCAATTCCTTTAAATAACAGGTTGAAAAAAAAAATACATCAGCACAACTGTTTTGAATGTCTTTCCCCTTGGTTCAACTACATATAGAAGCCAATTCACCAATATAGAATAACTTAGACTAACGAGGCCAAAAAATTATTTTGGTGTCTTTCGTCTTATGTTTGCTTATCCCACCAAAGCAAATCTTCATCATCTGCAGATTTCATATAAAATTGAGATATTCACTTCATTTAAAAGCAGAGAATTCACTGTGGGAGAAAATAGAACATTTAGATGATGAAATCTTAGAATCACAAAATTATAGGACTATGAACCAGAAGAAATTCAAAGAGCTGGACTAGTTCAATTCCTTCCCTGGGGCAATATAATATTCCTACTCCCAACCTCACTTAATTCACGCAATATTACAGATGACACATTGAAGCCAGTGAAGAGAAACTAGTTAGCCAGCAAATAAGAATTTGTGATGGATCAAGAATTTTGCACTCTCCAGTTCTCAGCACATTTCTTCCAAGGAACGTCCCTTCATTTACTCATTCAATGACTGCTAAGTCCTGAGCACTGTTCTAGGCTCTGGGGACACAGCAGAGAACAAACACAGACAACATTTCTGCCTTTATGGACCATACATTTTACTTGAAAGAGATATATCATAAATAGATAGCATTTAGAAAGTAATAAATGCTATATAGTAAAGCAGAGTCAGTAAAAATAGGTTATGCAGTGGAATGGAGAATTTCATTGCTATGTTTTGAATATCATGGTCAAAGAAAACCTCATTGATAAAATTATAAATAAGCAGGGACCTGAAGGAAGAGAAGAAGGGAGTCATATAGCTCTCTAGAGGGACAGGACTCTGGACAGTGGCCCAAGGTAAAAGCAGACTGACTATGCTCATGTGTGTGTTCATTGGCATGCTTATTTTTCGTTTCTACTATTTATTTTATTATATTTTATCCCTCTCAATTTCTTCATAGAAACTGCCTTTCATGTTTCTTTTGGAGACGAAGATAGCCGCACAAATCATTACCTACTTCCTCCATGACTCCTGAATCTTGGATCTGTGCCATTTCCCAATCATTGCCTCCGTTTCTATTCCTGCCTCTCAGCATAATTGTCAACCTCCCTCCTCCTTTGCCCAGTTCATCTCAGGACATCTCACAATTCCCCAGTGAGGGGGAGCTATGCATATTCTTTCCTGTCACATTAAACACCTGGGGCTTATTTGGCCTCCTTTCCTTGAATTTTAGTTCCACCTTATGCATGTCCTATGGGTGATTTTCTTTATTTTTTTGTTATAAGTAGCAAAAATAAATTTTCTACGAATTCTATTTTGAAAATATCAAGATGCATCCTTCTTTATAAATTCAAAGTCTAATTACAAGTCTTTAGATGCATCAGAACCCATCAGCCAATTTTTGTTTCTACTAATAATCCTTAACAGTTCATCTATCTTTGTGTCTTTTTTTTTCAATCCTACATGCTTACTATTTGGTAAAAATTGTGGAAAATGTCTGCTTATAAGAACTTTTTGCTATTTTTAATCCTTCTTCAAATACTTTGCTCCTGACCACCTTCACTATCTGAGAATCTAGCTCTGCCTTTTCCATTACTTTGCAATATGGGACACTGTTCCTGGCCATCTTATTTCTTTCCTTCCACTCCCCTGTTCACTTCTGTTAGTATTCCATGCATGTAAACTGCTTCACCGAGCTTCAGTCCTGTTAAGTTCGAAGTAAATATGTAGAATAATATATTCAGATATTAGCTTTTCTGGTTGAAAAGCTCTAATGAAAAAGAAATACCTGTGCCAAAGCAGGAATACTAAAGTTAGAAATGGAGAAGCAGCTCTGCCTATCCAGTGGGCCCAATTTTGCTCAAAAAAGATACGATTCAAATAGGTACAGTTTTCAAGAGTCATCATTTATTTGCAGGCTAACTAGCAAGTGTATTATTTATTTATCCTCATGTCAAATTATTCTCTCTGATGTGATTTTGAACATCCTGGGCAACATTCTTATCTGCTAAAACCCAGGATTCAGTGTGCACAGCCATTATTAGCTTGTCTCTAAAGCAGAAAATATGATGTAGACTCATCAGTGGACTCAATTCTTCTAATGATCATCCCATACAAATCCCAGTGATTATCCTGGGATGACCAGTCAGATCCTGGGGCACGTGATGGCAGATTCCCACCAGAATGTGGAAAAATCCTGATTCCCTTTTCTCATGATGCTACATTAACAAGCATTGCTACTCATAGGAGGAGCAGACTGGAGATCTCCATTGATGGGAAAGTGTAATCCACTTAAGGTTTCAAATCCTAAAAATCATTTGGTGTTTATTAAATGGGTAAATTTGCCCACATTTTCTCCCTCTCCCTGTTTCTTTTTAAAAAATCAGCCTTTCCTGCTTCTTTGGAATACATCCTCCACTAAATATATTTCAAAGTTTGAGCAACATCCAGAGTAGGTATGGAGTTCACATGCTGACCCTGAGGCTGTGTTCTGACATTGCCAAGCGTGGGTGCAAGGTCTGCTTATGTTTATGCAACTTGCTACCTCTGTTTCAAGTGCTCCTGTTCACTCCACTAAGAGTATGTTTCCCTCAGCTCCAAAGAAGCAGCCGAGTGCTCCTTGACTTCTGAGGGAACATAAGACAGCTCCTGACCTTTCAGGTCACTCATTCTGCAGGGAATTATCTGTACACTCTACGTTTCACAATTTTCTCTATCACCCAACTTTAATCTTAGGGGCTAGGGAGGCAGATGGTTAACCAAATGGTGAATTTTGATGACTCAAAAGGGGAAGTAGGAGTGGAGGAATGTTCTTTACCGGTCTGTAAATATCTTCTCTTAATTAGATTGACAAATACTAACTGAGTATGTATTCTCGGCCATGCGTTGTGCTAAGCTTCATCGGCATCTTCACAGGGCTTGCAATCCATTATGGAAATATGCATGTGAAGACGGCATATAAGCTCACCATGCCTACTGTTATTTCAGGTATTTAACCTCTCTTCAAGATCTCTCTTTTCATCCACTTTATCATAATTACTTCCCTTTCATATCCTCTTGTGTCTCCTAACCCACAGTGCCTCAAATTTGACATAGTACGCTTATGGATGGCTGACAAGTGTAACAGAAAATCTGTTTATTTTAATTCTATCATTTATCCAAAAAGCATATATTAAGTAGGCTTAGGGGGAAATAAAAAGGAGCTCAAATACTATCCCTTCATTCACAGGTTTCATAATCTGGTTGTGGGGACGAAAGAGACGCACATAAAACTTTGGGCAAATATGGGCAACACAGTGTAATAAGGAATGTGAGTCCTGGTGGAGACCAGACAAGACAAAAGAAGTGTGTGTGTTGGAGAGGCAAACAAGACTGCATGGCAGGTTTGGAAACTGGAGTGTTCCTTGAAGAAATTTGCAGAGCAGAAGACAGGCTGCAAACTTTAACATTAGACCCTGGTGTAGTGGTATTTCTTGCTGTTAATGAGGTATATATTGACGGCAACTACCCACAATTTCTCACACCCATCTCAAAATACATTATATATAACATGATATAAATATAATCACTGTATTCAAGATATTTAAAATGACGATTTTATCTTCTAAGTTGTAGCTGTTTCTCTTGGCATTTTGCTAGATGTTATAGTTGAACTAACAGCTGAAACCAATAAGCATACTTGCTTTGGGCACATTTTGTGATCTCTAAGGAAGAAACATTCATTAAAGCAAACAAGTATTAGCTTCAGATCTATGTTTTATCTAAGGCTTTACTTATTGCTATAGGATGTACAGGAGTGGAAGGCACAGGACTCACTGCCAGAAAAGGCACCAAACTAGGAGCCCTTGAGGTGGGATTCAGCCTTGGTTCTTCCAGTACTGAGCATTAACTAATTGAACAGATCATTTAAACGTCTTGAGCTCAGTCTTCTCACCTGTAAAACAGAGGGCATTATACTGGCCTCACCTTCATGTCGAGGTTACTGTAAACGTAAGATATATCATAGATATACAGAGCTCTTATTAAGGTGCTCTCAAAATCCTTTATTTTCAAAACCTACTTTCATGGGAGTGAAAAAACTGTACTATCATTTATCATAGATAAACTCTTCAGTTAGAATACACACACACATATATATTCATGTATATATATGTATATATACATACACAAACATACACATACACAGAATGCAAGAATGAAACATGTGGAAATAACTATACACAGCATCCTTCCATAAATCCCTATGGACCTTGAAGGCAGTGAGGAAAGATGACTTGACCCACCAGCCTGGGAATACAACCTGCCTGGACCCCAAGTGTCTGAACTGTGGTTACTCGTGCTCAGGACTATCTCCCAATGTCCTTTGAAGAGATCTATCTTTCAACCTTGTTTTGGATAGAGAAAGAGGCAGCCATCTCAGAGGCATCTGTTTCGTGTATTCAAAATGGCTATATTCTTAGATAAAATGAGAGAAAAGGCTTACTACAGAATGATTGTATAAGGGCACAGTCACCTCAGTTACAGACTTACGATTTAACTGTCTGAGGTGAATACATTATAACTCTATTCACTTAGAAGCAAAATGCCATTTCTCATGATCCGATAAATGAAGTGTAATTACTGAAAGCACATAAATGATAGAACTGAACATTTTCTCCTCCTGATCATGCTCATGACAAGAAGTAATTTCACATATCTAAGTAACTGAGAACTGGATAGAAACACCCCAAAACAGACCAAATACTTTGGACATAAAGTCGACATTCAAGATCGTGTTAAATAATCAGAAATCATGGGCTATTAGACAGCTGCTGAAACCCTAATGTGAGTTTCACTGTCCCCTAAGAAATATTCAACTCACATTTAAATTTATTTGAAGAGACAGAAACCAAGGAACTATAACTAAAAATGCCTGGCATGATCCTTTGCCTTCTAATCCAAGAGCTTTGACCCTTGTTAACTTTTCCAACGTCTTCTTTTCACTCTTCCTTTCAGGAATTTCAATGCTTTGTAGTGCAAAGATAATAAACAGTCTTCCGATTGCTTGTAATGAAACACAAAATTCTCTATATGATAGCCAGGTGAAGTCAAGTATACTATTCTATGCTTATCCGGGAACCACAAAGTCAGTCCTTTATCCCTTTTCTCTTTGGACTATTGAAGGCTCAATCTTTAAACATTATTCTTATTAGGAAGAAAAATTATTGCGTCAAGCACTTCTCAGAGAAAATCTGCCTAAATGACTCCTTATTCTTGAAATGATGCCAATTGCTTTCCTAAAACTGTATATGCCACTCAATGATATATGATTAGAAATTATGAGGCCAATATTCCAAAGGTGTTTCTTCATTTGCATCAGCAAAAAAAGAGTACTTATAATTGTCCATGCAAATCAAGGACATTCATATGCAAATGCCTATATGTGGATATAATTATGCCACTCCAATACATGGATTGAGGTTTTAATCTGTGATACAAATAAGTGTGTAAATATGCAGTTGTATTTTTAGTTCCACTTGAAAAAAATATTGTCCATATGTGTAACTATTGATAGAAAAATAGATGAAAGAACCAGCAAGGGTCACCTGTTATATGTATATTACAAGATAATGTTATTTTCAACAGTCAATACATTATCAATAGAACTGCCTCTATCTTCTCAACTCCATACCCCATTGCAGAATCGACCATTGAGCCAGACACCACCTTCTGTTATGATAAATTCACTCTTTGAAGCCAAGTCATCCTCTGTTTTTGCATTTTGGTTCCCATTGAGCTTGCCTATCCTCCCAGCCTTCTAGACATGCCTGAACTTCATTATTGTTTGAATTAGTTTCCCAGTAGGTACCTAAACCCCCTATAAATAAGACAATATAATTGATACTGGGGAGAGGATGTCACTAGCTCTATCTAACATAAGTTCAGTTCTAGCCCAACTAGAATGCCTGCTTTATTAATATTTGTCCAAACTGTCTCATCTGCAATACATTTTGTGAGAAATCAGCTACACCAGGGGAATAATTTTTAAAGGAACAATCTTATGTTCTAGAAATCTAACCCATTCAGTCAACACAAAACTAAAGACTGATCTAACAACTCTGACTTTTGAGGCCCCTTTTCTCCATACAATGAAGCAGAACAAAGAGACAGATCTATTTGCCAAAAATGATGCGGGTGTTAATTGACTAGGTAGCTTATTTTAGCTTGACCCAGAGAGAATATTTCACTGGATGGGAAAATTATGCAGTGTTGTCAAACCATGAGCATTTCTCCTACCTCCGATTCCCCTAATGGACAGTGAAACTAATGACTGGAATAGATTTGCCTCATTTGAGTACAGATATGTTATACAAAATCTGAAAAAGAAAAAGATTTACAAGCAACAGCTAGTGATCCTCTTACTGGAAAACTTGATGATACAAGCTATGACAATATTTTCAATCTGAAAGTGTAGCTTATAGTCAGAATAACTGTATTTATCTTGCTTTCAGTGGCAAGAAGCTGGGATAATATGACCTGGATGAAAGATACTAAAATTTCTAGAATATTTAAATAGTGTAATAGGGAAAGCAGACTAAACATTGAAATAGCAGACATTGTTAGAACAAACCACAACATAAGAGAAAAACACTTATTCTATTGAGGTTACTAAGAACACTAACTGGTCCAGGGGTCACAAAAGAGATTCTGTGATCCCCCAGAACTATCTGGGAGAAGTGAGAGGAAGGACTTGTGAGTGCACAGTTGTTTTTGTAATTGCTGTTCAAACACTACTTTTATCTCCATACTGGTATAGTTTGGATCATGTGAATTACAATACCCTAATCACAACATTTCCAATTTCTACTCAATCAGTACAATTAAACCTTCCAAAACACTCTGATAGATAAAGCAACACTGTTGATTTTGCTGAAATCTAAAATGATCACTGAACATTCAGATCTGGTTCTATTTTGATCAAATCTAACCCTGGGCAACAAAGGACAAAAGGTTGTAATTGGTTATTGCTGAAAGAACTACAGAATTTCATAAAACTCAGTAAATGTAAAAGTTCATAAAGTATATTGGAAAAAAAAAAAGCATTTAAAAATTTTATTGGACTCAGAACTTTCATTGTTGCATTCTATCCCCTGCAGCAACAGCACTGGTCTTTTATCTTATAAATTTGGGCTGGAAGCTACAGGGGCCTGTGTGGATGGTAAGGAAAGGTTTAGAAAAAAAATAAAGATCGGATGGTAAATGAAATGCGTGTGTTTGTCCTTTCAGGGGGGTGCACTGGATAAATACAAATACAGTGTTGAATCAGATATCATTCTGCTTAGAAATGTGCCTTTTTCATCGCAGCAAGGAATGATTTTATTATGGTATCTTGCAGATAACATAGACAATGTAAGAGAATTTTGGGTTCCTGATAGTGTGATATGCTTGCTCTCTCTCCATGGAGCTAGGGAAAACCATCAGCTCCACTTTACTAATTTAAGATGGGGAAATAATATAATTGTAAAAACACGGAGCAAAGTCTAATCCCTGGTGTCTAACCATGAAATCCTCCTTTCTTTTTAGACAGATATGGAGATATAATTTGCCATCTATTCTTGTCATTTAAGTAGATGCATTTAGATAATTTCCCAAGACTGTTTTTAATGGAACTATATGAGTATCACTCAAAAATATCACAAAATCCAATGTTAATCCCTTGTCTGATACAAGTTAAAAGAGAGTTTGATCATGCATACTGCCAACCAGCTTCTAGCCTTGCCCTGTGCTCTCCCTCTGATTTCCATCATAGGCAATTTTATCTGTTAGAAGAGCCTGCAGTATAATCACATTGTAATACAACAGGGGTTGTATGCACTTGTAAGCAAATACTTCTCTTTGGGAAAAACCTCTCTTGGTCTTGTGCCCTACTGGGACCGGCAGGCCCACCAGCTCCTGCCACTGAATACAAATACATTTCAGGATCAGGCAGTTAATAGATACTGACACATGAAGTGCTTTGCCTTAATAGATCTGTATTTATATCTAGCTTGTTTCAAGTTCAATTTGCAAGGCAGCCTTATCTTGGTTGCTATCAAATATGCTACTTAGCCTGCCATTTCCACCTGACAGCACCTGATGGTACAGATCTCATTGCAGTGAAACTCACAGCCTCCTCCTCAGCTTGCATGGGCTTTGTGGGCTATCACATTGTCATGTCTATACTTACATGGCTTCCCCTCATCTCCCTAGCCTACTTTATTTATCATCAAGGCTCACCTCAAAGTCACCTCCTCTACCAAGTTTTTTTGACCTTGAGACTCACTGTGCAATTGACCACATCCTCCTTTGAAGCACTGCATCTAAACTCATCCAAAACCTTGAGGGTATTTCAAACATAGCACTTGTGGCACTTTTTCTGCCTTTGTTTATTTATAACTTTGTGTCTCCACCAATTAAGATTTAAGACCCTTGGGGCAGGAATCAGGCTATATCTGTGTTTGTATTCCTAACATTTAGTGCTCTGCCTGGCACAGAGTAAGTGCTCAATACATGCATGTTCAGGGAATAATTCCTCTAAATATGTAATATGATTGCATGGCACCATTGGCCAATAATGAAGAATCTTTGCAGAAATAAAGTATTTTTGCTTATATCAGAATTAGTTTTAAAAGAAAATCCTAAATAAAAATGTGTGCACAGTGCAAACATCCTTCTATACGTTGTATTGCCTTTTTTTTTTTTTTAATAGGCAGGATATCACTCTGTCACCCAGGCTAGAATGCAGTAGCATCATCATAGCTCACTGCAGCCTTGAACTCCTGGCCTCAAGTGCTCTTTCTGCCTCAGTCTCCTGAGTATCTTGGACTATAGGCAAGCCATAAGGCCTGGCTAATATTTTTTAATGTTTTGTAGAGATGCATTCTTGCTATGTTCCCAGGCTGACCATGAACTCCTGGCCTCAACTGATCCTCCCACCTCAGCTTCTCAAAGGGTTGAGATTATACATATGAGCCATTGAACCCAGTCTCTCCTATACTTTTTGATGTACATTTTTGGTACTATCTCCATTTTCATCATATTCGTTCTCAAGGTTTTTCAAGATCCTTGTTTCCAAATAACATACTCAGCTTATCAAGGCAAGAAGGTGAACTCTGGAATCATAGAATTAGTCCCAATAAGCAGGCTTCTACTAAAAGTCACACATCACTTATACAAAAGATGCAATTTATCGGTCCTTTTACTCCAAGTGTCTGAGCATTATTGTGAACCAAGTAAGAGTAAGCATATGGTCTCACCTCCCTTTCTCTTCCCCCTGTTCATTCATTAAATCAGTGAACATTTGATAGCCTACTATGTATCATACACCATGCTAGGCACTAGAGATTCAAAGACTAATAAAACAGAGTCCCTGTCCTAATGGAGCTCATTATTTAGAAAAGAAGTTCATTGACATAAAAAATGTGTGATAGGGATGATAACTATGATAAAGATAACACAGAAACCAAAGGGCAAGGAGCAAGGGAACTTGATGGGAGTGTTTCATATGCAATCCCCTGTAGAGAATCTAGAGTGACTCCTGGGTGAATAGCAACATCTATTTCCTTTGGCTCCTTAAATCTACATTTAATCGACACCAAAAGATCTCTTATTGTTACTGAAATCCTGATGGACCTTTCCAAATGAGGAAATAACAAGAGTTCCTTGCCCTATTGGATATCAAGGCATTTTCTATGCCTCTTTTAGTTTATGAGGTTTCTTAGTCCATGTTATTTTAGCTGATCAATGAGATACTCTTACACCATTTGCATTGATTGTCACATTGAATTGATCATGAAGCCAGATACCCTTACTCCGTTTAATTTCATTGTCAGATTGGATTGATCATAGAGCAGTTCAGTTAAATGGCTGATGATCAGCCACAACATGACTATTTGTTCAATATTTTCTTAGGCAGCCTAGTACAGACACTATTATTATAATACCAGTGGCATTCAAGGGTATAAAGCTGACAATTGTTTCATCTCCTCTGGTGGTGAGTCTTGTAAATTATTTCCACCAGTTGGTTATGCAAGGCTGAGACTTGAATATGGAGGAATCTCACCCAAATGTACTTAGCCTAGGAAAATAAATGAATGTCACAGTCAATAGAAACATGGGCATATCTATGTGGATAGGCTTAAATGAGGAAGTAGATAATTGTGATCAGACTAAAATCAGAGGTTTGAAGAGATCAGAAAGAAAGCAGAGCCATACCGTTGGCATATGGTTGCTCACGCCTGTAATCCAAGCACCTTGGGAGGCCCAGGTGGGCAGATCACTTAAGGCCAGGAGTTCGAGAACAGCCTGGCCAACATGGCGAAACCCAGTCTCTTCTAAAATTATAAAAATTAGCCAGGGGTGATGGTGCACACTTGTAATCCCGGATATGCGGGAGGCTGAGGCATGAGAATTGCTTGAACCCGGGAGGCAGAGGTTGCAGTGAGCCGGGATCGTACTACTACACTCCAGCCTGGGCAACAGAGCAATTTCCATCCCAAAAAAAGAAAAGAAAGGAAAAAAAGAAAGAAAGCAGAACCATACTATATGATTATTTAAATGAACCACTGACAGTGGTTGGATTTTTATGTTCTCTCTAATGCTGGAAATGTGAGAAGGATAACTCTAGTTAAATGACTATGTAGACAATTTTAGTGACAGCTTCTGAAACTGGTAACTCAGCTTATGTCCCATGCCTTCTTGGAAACCTTAAGAATTCTTACTTTGGGAAGAGTTCCATAAAATTTAAACAGTTAGTGTGGGTGAGCTAAACCTAAATGCAACCTTTTTATTTATTCTTTTTTACCTTTTTACGAGACCAAGTATTTATTTCAGCATACTTTCTTATTCAGAGACATTATAAGTATATTAAAGTGATCCAGCTGGGGTTTGAGTTCCTGATGTGAAATAAGAGATTTGTGGATGCTATAAACATCCTGAGTTAGTGATCCTTCTCCACCCAACAACTAGCATTGGGAGCTGAAATCTAAATGGAAATGCTGCCTAAATCATTAACCACGATTCCCTTATGCTGGATAACAACTGGATTCTGTCTTAAGCAACACGAGGTATATAGATGTGCTAGAAACTGTCAGAAACTGGCATGCATATACAACTTGTTTCACTTTATCTCTAGGGACCATTAGTCCTGTTAGTTAATCATTAGGAGTTGAAGACCAATTATCCCTAGATTATGTCTCTTGTACACGCTTACAAAAACATAGCAAAACCATCAACTTACATTTGAGAATCCCTCAGCTACAAGAGATAGCACTCCCTTTCTTATTCCCTTAGATTATTTATTAATTCATTAAAATTTAGGAGTTCACTATGAGCCAGTATCACTAAGAAAACAAAAAATAAGCAAATTCCAACATGATAGAGTCAGGATGCAGGTTAACAAATCTCCTTCCCAATAAGCAACCATGAAGGTATACAAAACATTAAAAGAAACAACTTTAGCACTCTGGTAATTGGCCAAAAATTGAGAAGTATTTATTTATAAAACTACTGAACTTTAAGTAACGACAATGAGGGTCTGCGATGTTCTTGCCTAGGACTGTTTCCATCCCTGCTGCCTCAAGTTTGATAGTGCAACCAGGGAGAAGCAGGCCATGAAAACCAGCAGCCTCATTGTCACTGCTGGGAAGAGGGAGAGAGCTTACGTGATTTAGGCATTGTTGATTAAAGTCATGATATTGCTGGAAACCAAAAAAGTGAGCTTTAAAACTCTAAGATTGTGCTTCTGTTTAGGACAAGTCACAGATTCACAAAACAGCTGGGGGTGTTAGCAGGGAGTGGCAGAAGATAAGGTGGCCATATGAGGCTTAATAATTTCTCCACATATTCTGGAAGACCCAAGGCTGTCTTGGGTCTATGTTGTCGTGCACAGGACAGTCTAAAGTAGGCCAAGACCACTGACATACCCCTGGCTGATGAAACCTGAGTGTGTGCTCACAGGACACATGAGAGGAACTGTCAGAAAATTAAAGCAGGGAAGAGTCAAAAGCATTCTAAAGTATGAAAGTGGCCTCTAGCCTGCACTTATATCCATTAGAAAAAACTGGAAAACTTAGAGGCATTTGGGCACAATCTCTTAAAATCTCTGCCTATAAAGACACAGGCAATTTCTATGAATCCCAACAAAAAATTAAAACAAAAAACCTATATATATAAAAGAGGCATCAAGAGCCACACATTGTGAGGAGAGATATTTCTCAGATTTAGTCCAGGCAAGTTCAATGTTTATTGGTAGATAAGTAAGTAACAACAGCAACTCTCAGCGAGAGGGGTGTGTTACAGTCCAGAGGTGATACAATATAACATCTGAAATGTCCATGAAGAATGTCATTAGTGTTTTGATAGAGATTACATTGAATCTGTAAATTGTTTTGAGGAGTATTATCATTTTAACAATATATTTCTTCCAATTCATGAGTATGGAATAGTTTTCTTTCTTCCTTTCTTTATATCCTCTTCAGTTTCTTTCCTCACTATTTCATAGTTTTCCTTGTATAGATCTATCACTCCTTTTTAGTTAAATTGATCTCTGTTTGTTTGTTTGTTTGTTTGTTTGTTTGAGATGGAGTCTCACTCTGTCACTCAGGCTGGAGTGCAGTAGCACAATCTCAGCTCACTGCAACTTCCACCTCCCAGCTTCAAGTGATTCTCCTGCCTCAGCCTCCCAAGTAGCCAGGATTACAGGCATGCGCCCCCATGCCTGTTTGTTGTACTTTTAGTAGAAACAGGGTTTCACCATGTTGGCCAGGCTGGTCTCAAACTCCTGACCTCAAGTGATCTGCCTGCCTCATCCTTTCAAAGTACTGGAATTACAGGCATGAGCCACCGCACCTGGCCATTTCTAGGTATTTTATATTTTTTGTAGCTACTGAAATGAGATTGCCTTCTTGATTTACTTTTCAGATTGTTCACTTTTGGTGTATATAAATGCTATTGATTTTTGTATGTTGATTTTGTATCCTTACTGAATTTTTTATCAATTCTCACATTTTTTGGTGAAATCTTTTGGTTTATCCAATTATAAGATTATGTCATCTGCAAACAAAGCTAATTTTGATTTTTTCTTTTTAATTTGGAAGACTTTATTATAAATTTTCTCTTTCCTAATGACTCTGGCCAGGGCTTCTGTTACCACACTGAATAAAAGCAGTGAACATGGGCATCATTATTTTGTTCCAGATCTTAGAGGAAATGCCTTTAGATTTTCCCTGTTCAGTGCAATTCTAGCTATGGTTTTGTCATATGTGGCCTTTATTATTTTTGAAGTGTGTTCCCTCTATACCCTGTTTGATGAAAGTTTTTATCATAAAGAGATGTTAAATTTTTAGCAAATTTATTTTTGCTGTGTCTATTGAGATCATCACAGGGTTTTTGTTTTTGGTTCTGTTAATTTAATATTTCACATTCATTTGCATAAGTTGCACCATCCTTGCATTTCTGGGATGAATCCCACTTGACGATGGTGAATGATGTTTTTAATTTGCTCTTGAATTTGGTTTGCTAGTATTTTATTGAGCATTTTTGCATGTATATTCACCAGTTATATTGGTCTATAGTTTTCTTTTTGTGTGTGTCCTTGTCTGGTTTTGATATTAGGATAATCCTGATCTCCTAGAATGAGTGCAGAAGTATTCCCTACTCTTTAACTTTTATGAAGAATTTGAGGAAAATCGGTATAGTTCTTTAAATATTTGGTGGAATTCAGCAGTGAAGCAATCAGGTTCTGAGATTCCTTTTGATGGAATACTGTTCGTTATGGCTTTAATCTTATTACTTGTTATTATTTTATTAAGACTTTCTATTTCTTCATGGTTCAAACTTGGTAGGTTGTATGTGTCCAGGAATTTATCCATTACTTCCAGGCTTTCCATTTTTTTTGGCATATCGTTTGATATGGTCTGAATCCATGTCCCCACCCAAATCTCATGTTCAATTGTAATCCCCAGTGTTGGAGATGGTGACTAGTGGGTGATGACTGGATCATGGAGGGGTGGATTCTTCATTAATGGTTTAGCATTATCTCTTTGGTGTTTATCTTGTGATAGAGTTCTCAGAAGAGCTGGTTGTTTAAAAGTGTGTAGCACCTCCCCACTCTCTCTTCCTCCTGCTCCAGCCATGTAAGATGTTCCTGCTTTCCCTTCACCTTCTGCCACGTTTTTAAGTTTCCTGAGGCCTACCCTGTCATTTTCCCTGCTTGCACTCAGTCTCTATTCTGCTACCCTATAAAGAGGTGCCTTCTGCCATGACTGTAAGTTTCCTGAGGCCTTGCTAGCAATGCAGAACTGTAAGTCACTTAAATCCCTTTTTAAATAAATTATCCAGTCTCAGGTATTTCTTCATAGCAGCATGAGAACAGACTAATACAATATGCAAAGAAAAAAAAGTATGACCGATATTCAAGAAATGAAAAAAGAAAACAACTGTTAATAGAAGCTTTCTCTGAGTGTCCCCAGATGTTGGATTTTGCACATAAAGATTTTAAAGTACTATGATACATTAGTTGAAGAACAACAGAAAATCATGTTTAAAGAATTAAAGAAAAGTATGACAACAAATCAACAAACACACAATCTCAGTCCAAAGATAGAAATTATTTAAAAAATAAAAATTTAGGAGATAAAAAATGTTAACAACTGGCCAGGCATGGTGGCTCAAGCCTGTAATCCCAGCACTTTGGGAGGCCGAGACAGGCGGATCACGAGGTCAGGAGATCGAGACCATCCTGGCTAACCCGGTGAAACTCCGTCTCTACTAAAAAGTACAAAAAACTAGCCGGGCGAGGTGGCGGGCGCCTGTAGTCCCAGCTACTCGGGAGGCTAAGGCAGGAGAATGGCGTAAACCTGGGAGGCGGAGCTTGTAGTGAGCTGAGATCCAGCCACTGCACTCCAGCCTGGGCGACAGAGCGAGACTCCGTCTCAAAAAAAAAAAAAAAATGTTAACAACTAAAATGAAAAGTTCACTAGAAAGGCTTAACACCATATTTAATATGACATAAGAAATTATTAGTGAACTTGAATATAGATCAATAAAATTATCTGAAGCACAGAGAGGCATATTAGTCTGTTCTGACACTGCTACAAAAAACTACCAGAGAATGGATAATTTATCAAGAAAAGAGGTATAATTGATTCAGAGTCCCATCGGCTGTACAGAAAGCATGACTGGGAGGCCTCAGGAAATGTATAATCATGGCAGAAGGTGAAAGGGAAGCAAACACATCTTACCATGGTAGAGTGAGCGAGAGAGAGAGAGTGAAGTGGGGAGCACTACACACTTTCAAACAACCAGATCTCATGAGAACTCATTCACTATCAAGATAACAGCAAGGGGGAAATCCACCCCCATGATCCAATAACCTTCCAGCAGGCCTCTCATCCAATTCTACATGAAATTGGGGCAAGGACACAAATCCAAACCATATCATTACACCCCGACCCCTCCCAAATCTCATGTCATTCTCACATCACTAAATACAATTATTCCTGCTCAACAGTTCCCCAGTCTTAACTCATTTCAGCATTAATTCAAAAGTCCATAGTCCAAAGTGTTATCTGAGACAAGGCAACTCCCTTCCACCTGTGATCATGTAAAATCAAAAAACAAGTTAGTTACTTCCAAGATACAATGGGGGTATAGGCATTGGGTAAATATTCCCATTCCAAATGGGAGAAATTGACCAAAACAAAGGTGCTACAGGCCCCATTAAGCCAAAGATGATTATTTTGGCAGGGCAGCCATTAAATCTTAAAGCTCCAAAATAATCTCCTTTGGCTCCATGTCTTGCATACAGGGCATGCTGATGCAAGAGGTGGGGTCCCAAAGCCTTGAGCAGCTCCATCTCTGTGGCTCTGCAGGGCACAGCCCCCACAGCTGCTTTCATGGGCTGGCATTGGATGCCTGTGGCTTTTCCTGGTGTACAATGCAAGCTGTCAATAGATCTACCATTCTGGGATCTGAAGGATGGGGGGACCTCTTCTAACAGCTCTATTTGGCAGTACCCAACTGGGGATTCTGTGTGGGGGCTCCAACTCCACATTTTCCCTCTGCACTAGTACAGGTTCCCATGAGGGCTCCACCCCTGCAGCAGACTTCAGCCTGGACATCCAGGTATTTTCATACATCATCTGAAATCTAGACAGAGACTCCAAAACTCTTGCCTTCTGCCCACACACAGGCCCAACACCATGTGGAAGCCACCAAGGTTTGGGGCTTTCACTCTCTGAAGCCACAGCCTGAGCTGTACCTGGGCTCCTTTTAGCCACTGCTGGAGCTGGAGTGGCTGGGTTGCCAGGTGCCATGTTCTGAGGCTGCACAGAGCAGCTAGGTCCTGGGCCTTGCCCAAGAAAATATTTTTCCCTCCTAGACCTCTGGGCCTGTGATGGGAAAACTTCTGTGCCTAGAAGTTCTCTGACATGCCCTGGAAATATTTTCCCCATTGTCTTGGTGATTAACATTTGGCTCCTCTTATGCAAATATCTGCAGCAGGTTTGAATATCTCCCCAGAAAATGGGTTTTTATTTTCTATCACATGGCTGAGCTGCATATTTTCCAAACATCTATACTCTATTTCCCTTTTAAGCATAAATTCCAAATTTAGACAGTCTCTTTGTGACTGCACATAACTGTATGCTGTTAGGAGAAGCCAGGCCACATCTTGAATGCTTTGCTGCTTTGAAACTTTTCGCAGCAGATACCCTAAATAATCTTTCTGAAGTTCAAAGTTCCACAGGCCCCTAGACCAAGGACACAATGCTGCCAGTATCTTTGCTAAAGCATAGCAAGAGTGTCCTTTACTCTAGTTCCCAACAAGTTCCTCATCTCCATCTGAGACCACCTCTGCTTGGACTTCATTGTCCATATTAATATCAGCATTTTGGTCAAAACCATTCAATGAGTCTATAGAAAGTTCCAAACTTTCCTTCATCTTTCTGTCTTCTTCTGAGCCCTCCAAACTGTTCCAACCTCTACCCATTACACAATTCCAAAGTTGCTTCCACGTTTTCAGGTTTCTATATAGCAGTACCCCACTCCTAGTACCAATTTTCTGTATTATTTCATTCTTACACTCCTGTAAAGAACTACCTGAGACTTGGTAATTTATGAAGAAAAGTGGTTTAAATGATTCATGGCTCAATGGGCTGTCCAGGAAGCATGGCTGGGAGATCTCAGGATACTTACAATCAAGGCAGAAGGTGAAGGGGAAGCAAGCACATCTTACCATGGCACAGCAGGAGACAGAGAGCATGAAGGGAGAAATGCCACACATTTTCAAACAACCAGATCTCATGAAAACGCACTCACTATCACAAGAACAGCAAGGGAGAAATCCAACCCCATGACCCCCCAACACGTCCCAACAGGCCCTTCCTCCAATTCGACATGAGATTTGTGCAGACACAAATCCAAACCATATCAAGAGGGAAAGAAGATGAAGTAAACAAATTCTGTTAGACCTGAGAAAACATGAAACACAGATGTGTACTGGGAGTTTCAGAAGTAGTAAAAAGATAGAGAAGAGTAAAAAATTTGACAAAAATATCTTAAATTTCATAAAAATTATTAACTAAAGATCTAAGAAGCTCAACAAAATCTAAGTAGAGTAAACACAGAGTCACACCTTGACATACCTTGGTCAAATGATTGAAAGACAAAGAGAAAGAGAAACCTTGGGAACAGCAAAAGAGAAATGAAATGACTCATCACATACAGAGGAAGTACAATGTGATAAACAGAGAACTTCTCATCCAAAATAATAGAAACAGAAGGGCATTAGAATTACATATTCAAAATGCCAAAAGAAAAAAATGTCAAGCAAGCATTCTACATTCAGCAACTTTCTTTTTACTATTAATATGAATGGAAAACATTCCAAGAAAAATAGACTAAGGAAAATTCACTCCTGTTATACATGACTTAACAAAATCACTGAAATAAATCTAAGCTGAAAGGAAGTGATACCAGAGAGTGTAGCTCAAATCCAAAAGTAGAAACGAAGAACACTGGAAATAGTAAAGGCTTTGGTAAATAAAAAGCTCTGTGAATGTACATTTTAATAATATAAATAAAGAAAAACTTACAGATTATATATTTATAAAATATATATGTAACATTATATAACAGTATTAGTCCAATGGAGAGACAAATAGAAGATATGTTGGAACAAAATTTTATTAATATATTTTATTGCAATATGGTAAATGAAGTAAATTGGGCTTATGGGTAAATTGGGTTTATGTTAAGAAACATATTGTAATTCTGAGGCCGGGCGCGGTGGCTCAAGCCTGTAATCCCAGCACTTTGGGAGGCCGAGGCGGGTGGATCACGAGGTCAGGAGATAGAGATCATCCTGGCTAACATGGTGAAACCCCGTCTCTACTAAAAATACAAAAAACTAGCCGGGCGTGGTGGCGGGCGCCTGTAGTCCCAGCTACTCGGAGGCTGAGGCGGGAGAATGGCGTGAACCCGGGAGGTGGAGCTTGCAGTGAGCCGAGATCGCGCCACTGCACTCCAGCCCGGGCGACAGAGCGAGACTCCGTCTCAAAAAATAAAAATAAAAAATAAAAAAGAAACATATTGTAATTCTGAAAGAAACAGCAAAGAAAATACTAAAACTATCAGTAGGAAATCGTCAGAAAACTTGAATTGTCATACGCAAAATATTGGCTTTAAAAAGCAATAGAGGAGAGGCTGGGTGCGGTGGCTCATGCCTGTAATCCCGGCATTTTGGGAGGCCAAGGCGGGCAGATCACAAGGTCAGGAAATCGAGACCATCCTGGCTAACACGGTGAAACCCTGTCTCTACTAAAAATATAAAGCAAACATTAGCCAGGCGTGGTGTTGGGCACCTGTAGTCCCAGCCACTCAGCAGGCTGAGGCAGGAGAATGGCATGGACCCGGGAGGCAGAGCTTGCAGTGAGCTGAAATTACGCCTGGGCGAAAGAACGAGACTCTGTCTCAAAACAAAACAAAACAAAACAAAAAGCAATACAGGAGAAACAGGGAAACCAGAAATAAGACAATTGGTAAACAAGTATCAAAATAGTATTAAAACCAAACGCAGCAATAATTATATTAAACATGGTCTACCATTCAAACCTCATTCAAATAGTAAAGATTGTTAAACTGAGTAAAAATGCAAGTGACAAAGACATTATATAATATAAAATGTAAAGTGGCATTACATGGCATAAGGAATTAGTGAACTTGAATATTGATCAATAAAAATTATATGATATAAAGAAAAGGCAAAAAAAGTGAAAAGAGCCTTAGAGAAATATGAGAAAAAGCCAACCTTGCTAAATGTTGTCTACAAGAGGAACACATTAGATTGAAAGACATAAAGTGCTTGAAAATAAAATAATGGCAAAAAATACAACATATATTATGCAAATAATTACCATGAAAGAGCTGAACTGACTACATTAATTTTACACAAAATACATTTTAAAACAAATACTGCTAGAGTTAAAGAGGGATATTTCATAAGGATGAAATACTAATACATTAGAAAATTTTAAAAATATGAATGTATAAAACCTCACAAAAAAAATCCTGAAATACGTAAAGGAAAAACTTACAGAATTCAAAGGAAAAATAGCCAAATATTAAGAATAGTTGAAAATGTCAATGCTTCACTCCCAAATAATAATAGAAAAACTAGAAAGGACTTTGGGAGGCCAAGGCGGCCGGATCACGAGGTCAGGAGATAGAGACCATCCTGGCTAACACAGTGAAACCCCGTCTCTACTAAAAATACAAAAAAAAAAAAAAAAAAAAAAGAAAAAAACTAGAAAGGAAATCAACAGGGACATAGAGAATTTAAATAACTCTGTCAAACAACCTGTTCTAAGGAATATTAATCGAACACATCAACCAAAATCTGCAGAACAAACTTTTTTTCAAACACACATAGAACATTATTGAGAATAGGTCAGTTTCTGGGCCATAAAACGATCTCAATGAGTTGAAAAGATTGAAAGTATACAAAGTATGTTCTCTGACCGCTCAAGATTAAATTAGAAATTCGTGATAGGAGCAAATCTGAAACAATCATAATATTTTTACCTTAAATAATATACTTTGTATAATCCATGAGTCAAAGTAGAAATTAAGGAGTAGCTTATACTATTGAAATTATGAACAGACACACAACATATCAAAATTTATGAAGGCAATTACGGTCCTAGAGGGAAATCTGTAGCTTTAAATGCACATGTTCAAAAAGAAAAGAAAAAAAGGATCACAAATCAAATGACCTATTTCCACCTTAGCAAATTATAAAAAGAGGAGCAAACTACATATAAAGTAAGAAAAACTAAACAATAAAGATTAGAGTAAAAATGTAACAGAAAACAGAAATATAATGATAAAATCAACAAAACCAAATGTTTATTCTTTTTAAACATCAACAAAATTTACAAACTCTCAGTAAGAATGACTAACAAAATAAAATAAGTAACAAATTATCAAAATTACTAATGAAAAAAGGATATTACAATCTTCTCCACAAAATCTAAAAAGTTTATAAGGAAATATTAGCTTAACTGTATTCCAACAAATGAGACAAGTTAGACTACGTGGACAAATTCCTAGAAAGGCACACTTCACTGGAATTCACCCAGAAGAAAAATTAATAATCTCAATAGACATAACAAGGAAGTTGATTTATCAATTAAAAATATTCTCTTGGAGAAAAGTTTATACCCAAGGGGTTTCACTGGTGAATTACAGCCAAACATTTAAAGAAGACCATTCCTTCACAATCCTCCCAGAAAATATAATAGAAACAAACACTTCATTAGTAATAGTATAGGAGCAATATTATCTCGACACCAAAACCTTACAAAAGCATTATCAGGAAGAGAATACTTCTGACCGGTATTCATCACACAGACTCAAAAATACTAAAAAAAAAAAAAAACTTAGCAAACTGAATTCAGAAACATATAATAAAAATTATTCACCATGACCAAGTGGAGTTTATATCATGAATACAAGGTTTATTAAACATTTGAAATCACTTACAATAATAGACCACTCATATTAATAAAATAAAGGGAAAATTTTACATGACTATCCCCAAGGATGAAGTATAAGCTTGTGAGAAAATGTACCACCCTTTCATAATGAAATCTCACAAGCTGGGCATAGTGGCTCATGCCTGTACTCCCAGCACTTTCGGAGTCTAAGGCAGGGGGATCAGTTGAGACCAGGAGTTTGAGGCTGCAGCGAGCCATGATCATGCCACTGCCCTCCAGCTGGGGTGACAGAGTGAGATCCCAAACACCCACCCCTAAAAAATCTCACTACAGACAAGAAAAAGTTGAAATTTTCCTTAACCTAAAAATACAAAAAACAAACGAACAAGCAACAAAAAGAAACCCTTCATCTAACGTCATACTTAATGGTGAAAAACTAAATCCTTTCCCCGAGATTAGGAACAAGGCAAGGATGTTCTGGTATGCTCTCTCCACTTCTAGTCAACATTGCATTGACAATTCTAACCAGTACATTAAGGCAAAGCAGAATAATAAGCTTGTGTATACTAAGAAAGATGTACATATGACTTCACCAAAGAAAGTACAAATGGATAATAGGCACATGAAAAGCTGATAGAAATACTAAATAAGTCATTAAGGAGAAGGAGGAAGAGAAAAAAACAAGCAAAAAGCAAGAGAAGAAAAAGAGGATGAAGAGGAGAAGAGACGGAAAAGAGAGAAAGAGGAAGAGGAGAAAATAAAAAGAAGCAGAGGAAGAGCTAGAGAAGGAAGGGAAAGGAGAAGGAGAAGGGGAAGGGATAGAGAGCTTAATTAAAGAGATTCAGATCTAAGGAAATAAAATTGTGTTTATTCACGGGTAAAAATTTTACATATAGAGAATCTTGCAGAATAAACACACACACACACACACACACAGAGAGAGAGACACTACAGAATAAGCAAATAAATTTAGCAGATAAAAGATCAATACCCACAAATTCTATATATATTCCACATAGTAGCAATAAGCAATCAGGAAATAAGAAAATAAAGTTCTACTCACAAAAAGGATCATATAGTTAGGAGAAAATTAATATAAGATGTATATGATTTCTAGGCTAAATACCATATATTACTTCCAAACTCAATTCAATTTAAATAAATAGACATTCCATGCTCATGGATTAAAAGCCTTGATAGTGTTAAGATGCAGTTTTCCCCAAATAGATGTCTAGATTGAATGCAATCCTTGTTAAAACCCCAGCAGACTTTTTTTTTTTTTAGAAAATAGCAACCTTATATGAACACGCAAAGATTTCAGATAGTCTAAAGAATTTTCAAAAAAAGAACAAATTTGGAGGACTTATACTACCAGATTTCAAAACTTACTATAAAATGACAGTGTAGAATATACATGTAGTATTGGCATAGGAAACTAAATTAAGAGTCCAGAAACAAACCTTATATTTATGAGTAATTGTTTTTGACAAAGGCGATTTAACTGTCTTCCCAATGAATAGTGCTTGTATAATTAGATATCCACAAGCAAAAAGGTGCATTTAGATGCTTACTTAACATTGCACACAGAAATTAACTCAAAATTAATTATCAGCCTAAATGTAAAAGCCAAAACTGTAAAACTCTTCAAAGAAAATTCAAGAATAACATTTCAAGACTTTGCGTTAGGCAAAGATACAATACCAAAGTTTAAGTCGTAAAAGAAAATATGATAAATTATATTTTATTAAAATGAAAAACATTTGCATTTCAAAAGACATCATCAAGAAAATGAAAAGACAACACATAGCCTGAGAAAAAAATATTTGGAAAATATATATCTGATAAAGGACTTTCCTCTACAATATACATTATAAAGCATAATATGTAATATATAATTTAATATCATATAATACCATAAAATAGTATTATATGATACATATGATCATTCAAAACTGAAAAGACAAATGACCAATTTTCTTAAAATTGGCAAAGCTTGTATATTCCAAGAACAATGTACACATGGCTTCGCCCAAGAAGGCACAATTGGATAAGCACATGAAAAGCTACTATACGTTATGTCATTGAGAAAATGGCATTAAACACATGAGATACATTAAAAACCCACTAGAATGATTATAATTAAAAAGTCTGATTTTTGCATTAAATGTAAAATACTTAATTTTGGTGGGGTTGTGGAGAAAATAGAGCCATCATACGTTGCTGGTAGAAATGTAAAGTGGTGTAGCCACTTTGGAAAACAGGTTGACAGTTTCTTAAAAAGTAAAATGTAAACTTACCATATGATCCAGTAATTTCACCCTCAGTAATCTGCCCAAGAGAAATGAAAATGTGTCAACACAACAGTTTTAATACAAGTGATCATAAAGCACTTTTATTAATATAATAGCCAAAAACTAAACAATCCAAATATCTATCAGATGATAAATGGATAATATGACAAAATGTGCTCTATATCCATGAATGAATTATTCAGCATTATAAAGGAATGAAACATTGACACAAACTACAATATATTTGAACCTCAAAAACAATACACTAAGTAAAAGAAGCCAGACACAGAAGACTACATACTGTATGATTACATTTATATAAAATGTCCAGGGGAAAAAACAAAAGCAGAGACAGAAAGCACACCAGAAGATGTCTCTGGCAGGGGAGGAGGGTGAAGTTACAGTGGCGACTGACTACAAACCAGCTCAAGAGAAGTTTTTGAGGTTGATAAAAATTCCATAACTGGATTATGGTGACACTTGCACAATTCTATAAATTCAACAAACATCATTGATTTACATACATACAAAACATACATAAGACACAGTTCCTTCCTCAAAGGTCACCCTAACCCATTTTGGTAGATTCAAACTGAGGTAAACAGCTATGGTCTTACACAGAAGCAATGAAGCCAACTTTTTTAAAAATTTGGACAATACTGGAACTTAAGTCCAATATTTAAAAACAACAAATTATTACGTGCAAATCCAATCAACGTTATTGGAAACAATACAAATAAGAGTTTTGTAGATGACCTGGAATATCTAAATGACATTTTATCTCTTCCTAAAAGAATATTGGGTAATAGTTGACAGTTAGGTTTTGAAGCTAGGTTAGCTCAGTTCGTCATCGTTCACTGATAACCTAATGGACGGTGAGGACTGTGGGCATTCTGAGGGTTCAAATATGACAAAGTTCAGCCTCTTTAACATGTCCTGCTCTGCTAAGTACTATATGGACCTTGGGTGAAATGCTGGATCTCTCTGAGTGCCAGTTCTTCTATCTACTGTCAAAGAGGCATTAAATGAAAAACGCACATGTGAACTCTAGAGCAGGCACTTAAAAAAAAAATGTTTCCACCCACCGGGCTTGGTAGCTCAGGCCTGTAATCCCAGCACTTGGGGAGGCTGGGAATGGGGGATCACCTGAAGTCAGGAGTTCGAGACCAGCCTGGCCAATATGGTGAAACCCCGTCTCTACTAAAATTACAAAAAATTAGCTGGGTGCGGTGGCGCATGCCTGTAATACCAGCTACTCAGAAGGGTGAGGCAGGAGAATCATTTGAACTCAGGAGGCGGAGGTTGCAGTGAGCCGAGATCGCGCCATTGCACTCCAGCCTGGGCAACAAGAGTGAAATTCCATCTCAAAAAAAAAAAAGTTTCCTCCCACCTACATTTCTAAAATAAATGGGAAGTTGAGGAGATATAGACTTGTGGTTAAAATAATTGTGCCTTTTTCCAGAGTTGAAACTAAATGCTGACTTCATTACAGGGATTTGGAAAAGGTAACAAATGTTCTCTGAAGAGAAACCTGCTGAGATAAACCATCCAAGTGTCCAACCAGGTAAATGGAATGGGCCATGATTGACATTATTTCTTACCTGCGGAGTTTGACTGCTGCTTCCAAATTTGGAGCTTTGTTTCTGAAAAGAGACACAACAGAATATCAAAGAGCTGATCCTCCTAAAGCCACGAAGCTATCTGGTGTTCCTGGAATTCCCTGAGATTCAGAGTTCCCAGGATGGGAAACAGAACTATAGGTAGGATCTGCAGTGGGCACAGGAGAAGTGAAAGATCTTGGGAAGGGGAGAGAGAGTAATGCCTGACACTTCAGTCAGGACAGTGCAAAATCCTGAGGAGAGACAAAATCCTTAGGAGGCAGGCATCCTGAGGTGCACAATTAAACCCAACTGAACAAATGTTTTTTGGAAGCTTTATTTTGTCCAAAACTGTTCCAGGATGTGAAACTGTAGAGTCAAAAAGAAGACCTTCCTTTAAGAAGCTCATGGATGTTTAGGGGCTATGGATGTTAACAAATAATTATATACGTGAGAAATGCAGTAATGGGAAATGTATAAGGAAGCAACAATCACTTCTGCCTCTGCCATCCAATTTTTATAATTCCAATCATCAAAAAGGATTTTTTTTTTTGCATCAAGAAAAATTATCCAAACTTTAGCATATGGGAAATCCTTAGAACTGATTTAACAGTGCATTTTCCAGAGGAAATTATTTTGTGCTAATAATCAGAACTTTTGGCTGGTAGTATTAGAAATACAAATCAAATTAGTTTTCACAAAATACGTGAGCTTCTAGCAAGATAGGATGCCACTGGGTCTCAGAGATGACCAAATGATTGTGTGGTCTCAAATACTACCCAGGCTTTTTCTTCAGCTCCCCCTTGTATCTAGATAACAAATTCTTTCTTCCATATGGGCTTCCCTTATACAACTGAAACCATGAATGCTGGTAGCCTTAAGGTTTACATGTTTCAGGTTCTCCATCTCATATCTGCACCCTTTAAACCAATAAGAAAATAACTGAAATGTGCACCCTCTAAACTTCACTCAAAATCAGAAGCATGATCACAATGTCAATGGGTCGCCATCCCCGAACCAATCAACTGTGACCAACAGTGTGAGGTCCTCAAAAACATAAAGCCCCACAACAGCACTGGATGGTTGGTCTGGAAGAAGAAAATTTCACAGAATTAAGAGGGTACATTTCCCAGAAGAGGGGCCACCTCTGTGCAAGCAGAAAAAGTAACACTTCTTCCCTACACTGTTTTTGCTTTAATTTCTGGTCTTTTTCCCTACTTATTGAATCCTGTCCTGACCCCATCTCCATTCAACCCTATTGCAAGTCTCCTCTATCACTTCACCCACACACTACGTGAAGCTGTTTTGAAAAATCAGGTTGTGGAAGCAGATGGCAACATGCCTTCTAGATTTTTGTGCCCCTTTGGCAGTGTTTGCTAAGACAGAGCTCACAAGGGGCTGAAGTGCTCATGAAGTGGGAGGCCAAGGAGGCAATTCCAGAGCAGCAAGTGAAACATGAAAGAAATGGAGTACAATGACACATTTTGTCATTAGAGGGGCACTTTATGCGATCTAAAGAACACAAAACTCCAGGCAGATATTTGAATAATCTACTTTCTTTACCAAGTGTAGACTCTCAGTGCTCCTGCTAATACATTACATCTAATCATTTTTCCTTTTACACATGATGGCATATTAACCACAAATAAGGAAGAGCAGTGATTATCTTTCCAGTGAAATATGGAGTAAAGCCATTTCTGCAATCCCAATGCCTTGTTTATCTATAATAAGAGGAGCTCATGTGGATGCATGTGTGTTGAGGAGGGGCCATAGGCAATGTCAATCAATTGTATTCATAAACACAGCTTAGAGGCAGACCCTGCATAATTTAGACTCCCCCTGGCTTGCTGGTGCCGCAAGCAGGCATGCTTTATGTTGCATTACCATTTTGATTGAACAAACAGGGTCAATAGCGGCACTTTTTCTCATTCAAGGAAAGAAAATTATTCTGAATCCAATCATCAATCAATGCATGTAATCAGGCTGTTTAAAATAGCTTGAGCTCTCACATAACTGGTTATTCCTAGGAATACAGTTGAAAAAGCAATAGGTTGGGCTGACTTGTTAGTACATCCTCACAAAAGTGTTAAAAGGCCAACAAAGACTCAACATGTGCTCCACTATTAACAAGATTATGGCAAGAGAATCATTTGAGAAGTTAGAGAGTCTACCCTCTGAGACCTCTAGTATCTGCATTCATTTGCATATAATTGTTTATCCATTACTTTGCCATACCATACGGCTACACCATTTTTCTATAATTTCTAGAGGTTAATGGCTTTTTTTCCCCTCTAAATTCAAAGTCAACACAACTGACACTAAAGTCAAGAAAATGTTCTTTTCAGAGTGCTGTAACAACAGTTGGCAGTCTGTACATTGTGAAAAATGTATTTGATCAAGGAACTTTTGCTAGCAGCATGCCAATGGATCCACACTGATTTACTTGAGAAATAAAGGAATTAATCCTCATCTTCCATTTACGGACAGAAAGCCGTCTGAGACATCTTGCACCACACAAATCTCTGACTTAGCCTTCATACAGCCTTTTGTGAAAGCAAATATAATTACAGAGCAAAAGAGAGGAACAAAAGAGCAGATTTTGAATCTCCCCCTGAATGGCCAGAAAAATGAGCAGGCAGCTGGAGATGAGTGAGTTTCAATTGTAGCCATCATGTTCTGAATCCTCTGACTTGGCACAAGTGTTGGGGTCATCTGGACTATGGGGCAAGATTGAATGATGTGGCCGGGCAAATCCACCCATCATTACTGGGATGTGTGCTCCTGGTGCAAACAATAGATACCTTTTATCCTTGCTCTCAACCATCAGATATGTGCTTTCTGATTCACAAATTTCTCCAGGGGAAAATTGTTTCTAAAAATATTTCAACTGATTACCTCAAGACTGAATAAGATAGATAAATTTTAACATAGTTTTAAAACATGGCAAGGCAGAGGTAAACAAAGGGCAAAAATCAGAAACCATGGATGTTAAGAGCTGTGGCTGAGTGAACACTACAGTCAGAGAATGCTCTGAGAGCATCTGCTAATATGTGGGGGCTGAGATTTGGCTTTATTTGGAATTTCTTTTAAGTGCAATTGAAATAAATATAACATTAAAAATACAATTTTAAGTATACAATTCAGTGGCATTAATTGCATTCACACTGTTATGCAACTATCACTTCTATCTACTTCTATAACTTTTCCATCACCCCAAGCAGAAACTCTACACCCATTAAACTGTGGTCTAATCCATTTTTCTCTTCTCCAGCTCCTGATAGCATCTAATCTACCTTCTGTCTCTAAGAATGTGCTTATTTTGAATATTTCATATACATGAAACAATAATATCTATCCTTTTGTGGCTGGTTTATTTTACTTAACATAATGTTTTTAAGGCTCATCCATGTTGTAGTGTATATCAGAATCTCATTTTTTTAAGGCTTAATAGTATTCCATTGTATGTATGCACCACATTTTGGTTTTTTTATCCATTCATCCATCAATGGATACTTAGATTGTTTCCACCTTTTGACTACTGTGAATAAAGCTCCCATGAACGTTGATGTACAAATATCTGTTCAAGTACCTGTTTGCCGAGACCAGCTTGGTCAGGGAGACCTTAACCCAGCGGTGCTAGAGGAATTAAAGACACACACACAGAAATATAAAGGTGTGAAGTGGGAAATCAGGGGTCTCACAGCCTTCAGAGCTGAGAGCCCTAAACAGAGATTTATCCACGTAGTTATTAACAGCAAGCCAATCATTAGCATTGTTTCTATAGATATTAAATTAACTAAAAGTATCCCTTATGGGAAATGAAGGGATGGACCGAATTAAAGGACTAGGTGGCGCCAGTTAACTGCAGCAGGAGCATGTCCTTACAGCACAGATCACTCATGCTATTGTTGGTGGCTTAAGAATGCCTTTAAGTGGTTTTCTGCCCTGGGCTGAACAGGTGTTTCTTGCCCTCATTCCAGTAAACCCATAACCTTCCAGCATGGGCATTTATGGCCATCATGAACATGTTACAGTGCTGCAGAGATTTTGTTTATGGCCAGTTTGGGGGCCAGTTTATGGCCAGATTTTGGGGGGCTTGTTCCCAACACCTGTTTTCAATTCATATATATATATATGAATTTTAATGGGCCACATTAAAAGGCCAAGTAAAAGCAGACAAGGCCTGGAGTTCCAATATTAGGGAGACCCTAATAAACCTGAGACCACCAAAGGACAACACTCTCAGTGAGTGAACTATGAACATAAGAACTTCTCCCTGCAGAGGGTTTGCTATGTAGATCTTGGCTCTGAATGTATGGAACAGACAGACAAACAAAAGGCAATTGAGAGAATTCATAAGCCAGAACCCTAAACAACACGGGTTTGGAGCTACTGTTCACACTATTTATGTGGCCTGAAAAACTTTAGCCACAAGCCTTTGGGTTGATTGGGCCTTCAAGTAACCAGCAAAAACAAACACAGACATCCGTTATCAAGCATAAATTTTCAAGAAACATGAACTAACAATGAGAAACCATTAAACAAATATAGAAACAACTCATACACAAATAAAGCCAGTATAAAAAATTTTTTTAAAAAACTACAAAATCAACCCCAAAGGCTGGACTTATTCAAATCATCAGGTATTTTCCAGGTCACCTGAAAAATAGAATTGAAGTAATTATCCAAAACGCAGCAGTAGAACAGTGGCCCATTAAAATGCTGAATCTATCATATATATAGTATAAAAATAATATAAAATTTAGGTAAAGATATAGAAGACATAGAATAACAAAACCCAATATATCTAGTTAGAGAACTAGGAGAGAACCTGCCCCCTCAACACACACACATAAAAAAACAACCAAATAGGCAATACTTAGAGATATAATAGCAAAGAATTTTCTGAGTAGATGAAAGACAACAATTCTTAAATTCTAGAAAATAAACTGCAAACTGAATAAAGAACCAGAAATCAATATCAAATCAAATTAGGATATTCCTTAATGAAGCTGTAGAACTCAAGAGACAAAGCATGCAAACAAAAAAAATGTATAGTTTACTTTTAGAAAAAGGACAATTTGACTGACATTCAACTTTTCAACAGCAAAAATATGGAAGGCCGCATTGCTGTGAGAACAGAACTTTCCATCTAGATGTATATACTCAGCAATATTATTTTTTTAAATTAAGATGGAATAAAAATGTTTACATACAAATAAAAGTTGAAAGAGGTCACTAACAAGAGTCTCACTAATGAAATACATCAAGGAAAAAAAAGGAATAATGATATAATTCCAGAAGAAAGATGCAAGAAGGAATTGTGTGCAATCAATAATACATGTTATAGGTATATCTAAATGATTATTTGGTCTAGAAAATAATAGCAGCAACCTCTATTTTGGATTGGAAAAAATCAAGATAGAACTAAAATCTTGAATTGCCTGTAAAAAGGGTATGGGTAAAAATTTACAAGTTTTAAGTACCTTGTCTTGTTCGGGAGAAAGATACAGATTAGCATTAGATTTGTTAAGTCAAATATACATGCTAAAATTTCTAGAGCGATTGTGGTAGGCAGAATAAGGGCCTTCCAAAGATGTCCATATCCTAATCCCAGGAACCTGTAAATATTACATTACATGGCAAAAGGAAATTGAGGTAGCGAATGAATTTAAGATTTCCAATCTGCTAATCTTAACATAAGTTGATTATCCTAGATTATACAGGTGATCATAAAGTAATCGCTATCATCCTCAACTGTAGAAGAGCTAGACAGAAGAGTTGGTGTCAGCATGATGCAATGTGGGAAAAGTTCTATGGACCATTGCTGTCCTGAAAGATAGAAGTGGATCATGAGTCAAGGAATGCCAGCTGCCTTCAGAAGCCAGACAAGGCCAGAAAACAGATTCTCTCACAGTGCCTCCAGAAAGGAACATAGCCCTGCTGACACTTTGATTTTAGCCCAGTTTCTTTCAGACTTCAGACCTCCAGAACCATAAAACAATACATTTCTGTTGTTTTAAGTCACTAAGTTTGTGGTAAATTTGTTACAGCAAAAATAAGAAACTAATACAGCGACCACTTAAAAAACATAAAGAGATTATCAATCCCAAATTATTGAAGAAAAAATAATTTAATCTGAGAAACAGAAATCTAAAAAATCATAGAGAGAGACAGAGCAAAAACTGGACAAATAGAGACACCAAAAGAATACGCTGGAAATAAATTTACAATATGAAATCTACACTCAATGTTTATGTAAGAGGTTAAACTCATTGAACTGGATGTTTTCTTATTTATTTGTTTGTTGTTTAGAAACAGGGTATGTCTCTGTCACATAAGCTGGAAGAATGCTGTGGTAGGATCACAACTCACTGAAACCTTGATCTCCTAGGTTCAAGTGACCCCCCTGCCTCAGTCTCCAAAGTAGCTAGGACTGCAGGAGTGCACACCACACTCAGCTAATTTTTTAAGTTCTTTGTAGAGACAGGGTCTCCCTATGTTGCCCATACTGGTCTCAAGCTCCTGCGTTCAAGTGATCCTCCTGCCTCAAGGCTCCCAACATGCTAAGATTATAGGCATGAGTCACTATGACCAGGCCAAACTGGATTTTTTTAAAATCCAACAATATTTTGTTTTCAAAAGACACATTGAAAACTAAAGTTCTTTGGAAAAACAAAATTGATAAACGTCTAGGAAAACTGTTCATGAAATGAGTGAAGACACATAAATAACCAATATTAAAATTAAAGTTACAAATAGAAAAGAGATTCTTAATAGGTAATAATCTATTATGAAATCTCTGTGTCAAAACAATTGAAAACTTAGGAAATGAAAGCATTCTAAAAAAAAATACAAATTACAAATGTTATCTAATAAGAAATTTAAAATCTGAATTGCTTCTTAAACATTAACCAAATTCAATCAAGTAAACAGAATATTTTCCCACAAATAAAGCCATCAGGCCTCCATGGGTTTAGAGCCAAGTTCTAACAAAAATTCCAAGGACAGATAAGAATAAGGAAGATCATTTTGTATCTTTCCACATTTTAAGGAACACAAAAATATTACTCTTCCGCTCTTTTTATGAGGGTAGTAGAATCTTGATATCAAAACTAGACAAAGAGCAAAACAAGAGAGAAAATATGAAAATCTCACTCATGTAATTAACTGCAAATTCCTAAAAATAAAATATACATATGCACATTAAATTCGGCAATGAATATAACAGTATAATACATTATGATCAATTTCAGATCATCTGGGAATATAAATTTTAGAAACTATTAATGCAATTACCATATGATCACATTAACAAAGTAAATCCATATATGATTATCTCAATAGTTGCAGAAAATATATGCACAACAGTTTAACACCCAGTCTTCATAAAGTTAAAATCCTTAGCAAACCATGAATAAAAGAAAATGTCCATATCCTGATTAAAAAGAAAATCTGCAAAAAACTTTAAATAGATATATTCTTAGCAGTGAGATGCTGATGCATTCTCTTTAACATGTAGGAAAAAAACAAAGATACCAACTCCCGCATTTTCTTTTCAATAGAGCACTGACAGCTGTAGTAAGACAAGAAGAAAATAAAAGTATGAGGATTGGAGAAGAGAAAGGAAGTATATCATTATTGGCAATCATAAGGCTATGTACATAGCAAATTCCAAATAAATAAATAGATACATAGATAGATAAACATATTAACATTAAGAGAAGACATTAATTAATTATGTTCCTGGACACAAGAAAAAATAAAAAATCAATGCATTTTTATATTCTAGCAAGAAACATAAATGCAAACTTAAAACATCTCCATTTAAAATAGAAACAAAAATATAAGATACTTAGGAATAAATGCAACAAGTGATATGTAGATTTTTTATCCAGAAAATTATAAAATTTTCTTTAAAAATTATAAAAGACTTACATAAAGATACATAACATATTCACGCATAAGAAGACTAAAAGGTACAATAATTCTGTCCAAATTGATTAATAACTTCATTGCAATTCTAATCAAATTCTCAACAGAAACCCCAGAACCAGAATATGCATACATGTGAAAAAAGGGTACGTTAAAAACTGACATTGCCATTCAATTTGGATCAGATGGATCTGTCAATTAATTTCGCTGGAAAAATTATGTAACCATGGATCTGTCAATTAATTTTGCTGGGAAAATTATATAACCATGATAACCATGTAGAAAGAAAAAGAATGAAATTGAATCCTCCCTATCTTTTGTCAGACACAAAAAACAATACCCATCAGATTAAAATCTGAAATGTAAATTCAAAACTTTAAAATATTTAGAAAAATAATCACTGAAAATATCATTATGATTTCAAAGTGGTGAGCCTGTCTCAAACAAAATGCAGAAAGTATTATTCTGAAAACAAAAGACAAATTATTTTGCCTACATTAAAAATTTTTCATAGTTTTTCTTATCAGATATCCATGCATGAGAAAGTGACAGGTGAATGGGAATTAAAGCCACACAAGATGTCATTTCAAGTCTTCATCAGCACCTTCAACTACAACCTGTCCACTTGTGCTTTCTCATTGCTTCTTGCCACATGAGAAGAGTCTCTGGGCTGTGGACATGCACACACAAGTGCCTTCTTCCCATGTCTGGTGGGTGCAGCAAGGAAGGAGTTGCTCAATGTTACCAAAAAAATGACAGACCGTTTTCTAAAGTAGTTTACCCATTACCCAAACATCAGCTTGCAGACATAAACATTTGCACTGACTTTGTCAACCTAAATAACAAATGGAGAGAGACTCTCTAAAAGAAAATATTTATTTGGGAATGGGCATTGCAATGGGAATATCCATGGTAAACTATGTACTGTTCAGGAACGTAAAGACAAAGGTTTTCAAAAAGAAAAATGAGGAGGGTTATATAATCACTTTGAGATAATTAACTTTGACTGCATGAATCAATAACAAGGGTAGTGTAAGTCCAAGTTTCCACAGGGAGTTGCCAGGTGGATGTCCTCATGAAAGTATTTCTTGTGTTAGGTTGTGATGGCTGTTGTGCAAGTTTGTGGCTTTTGGAGTCTTTTGTAATACTTTTTATCAAGCATTCATGCATAGGCTCCCTTCATGGGCTTCACCGTCTCCATTTTTCAGGTTTACGTTTTTTTGGTTTTTTATTTTTTGTATTTTTTAATAGAGACGGGGTTTCACCGTGTTTGCCAGAATGGTCTCAATCTCCTGACCTCGTAATCCGCCCGCCTCGGTCTCCCAAAGTGCTGGGATTACAGGCGTGAGCCACCGCGCCTGGCCTATGGTTTTTTTTTTAATAACACAAGTGACTCCATTTTGATTCTGACAACTTTCACATTTTTCCCTTTTGGTCAAGATATTTCTCTGAAAACGCCACTGATCAATCACCCTGTAGTTAGATCTTGATGGTCCCTCGCTCAGTAACAGGATATACCTGTCCCAGGTTCTTGGTCTGGTCCCATGTCAGAGGAAGTGATTGGCAATTAGGAGTCAGTGTCAAAACCCTTTTAAACACATTTCAGCAACAAGGTGGTTTGAAGGAAGTAGCTTTCAGGTTAAATCTTCCTGGTGTCAGTTATTAAGTTCATTTTTTTTCTATTCTGCAGTTTACTATCATCTCAATGTGCTGGGCCAGTATTATTCTGTTAGAAGCTGTACTTCTGCAGAAATTTAACAAGTAACAGATAAAAAGTTTCGAAAGGAAAATCACAGTAAAATGCTAATCTCCATTTGCATAATAGTTTTGAGCCATGAACTTAGGCCTAAAGGCAACCAATTGAATGAATTTTTAAAACTATACTCCGTGGCCTGCTTTCTTATTTTGTGTATGTTGGTCTCAGCATTCCCAGAGGAATTAATCTAGGTACAGAATACAGCATTAGCAATAGCACAGACATCTCCTAATTTAGCCAATAGATATTATAGGATCTCTTGGGTTGAATTATGTCAAGTTACCAGAAGAAACTACTGATTATAACATTTCCATTACATCATTATCGTGTCAGGTAAGAAAAGTAAGTATTAGGAGGGGTAACAGTCTCATTATGGTATAGAGGCTTATTCTGACATCTTAGAAAAAGCTGTCTACAGCATGAAGGCATCAACCTCTTGTCCTAGTTTGCAATGTTAATGTCTCTGGTTATAGCATTTAGTGGTTTAGTGAACTTTTTGTGTGACCCATACATCAGGCACAAGACTTGTCACTTAAAATTCATATACTTTCAGCTACAGATCTTCAGGAGCAGAGCAGTTCCCATGTTTAGTAATTTCGTGGAAGAAAGTTGAATTAGAGGAATGAAGAACTCAAGATCTAGTCTAGTCTACAGGTAGAAAATAAAAACGTGAACAAAATTTACAGGGCTGTAATCTAGTAACAGGCATATTATAGTTTTTCTCTAAAAACATTTTTTTCTCTGTATATTGATCACATAGGAATATCTGATTTTAAAGTATTTTAAGGCCAGAAAGCCAAACCAAGGCCGACTTTAGATTGTACCTGCATTATTAAGGTTACTGGGTCTACCAAGAAGTGACAATTTTTACTCTCACTGTAAGCCTGGAAATTCTTGAAGCTTGGCATTCTATACACATTCTCAAGTATGATATTTCAATTAAAGCCTTGGCAATATAGCCAATGTATCTAATTGTATACTGCTATAAAGAGAGCAGACTCTTATGGGACTTATGTAAATAACTATTTTTTTGCCATAAACATAAGAATACTCATGGATAGTTTTTGAATTTTAGAAGGATCAAGACGGAAAATAAACAAATGCTTTTGGCAAAAGTAAACTTTACCAAATTTTTGTAAACTATAGAAAGCTTGAGAAAAAAAAAATTCTTAAATCTGGAAAACAAAACCTTTAAATAAAGAACAAATGATATTTTAAATAAAAGTTATAAAAATTGTCTTTATCAGTTTGTTAATCTCATGTAATTTTTGTTTTACTTGATTTTGATAAGCAGTTTTATGAGTTCATTAGTTTCTTCATCAGAGCTTTGTAAATTTGTTTAATCTGTTGATTTTAAAGTTACTAGAATCCTGTACTTGAGGATTCTAAGACTTGTTAGAGTCTTTTCCTTTAATTTAATTGCAAATGTCTTTAGAGAAGAATTCAAAACAGTAACTATAGATGACAAAATCTTAGAATAACGATGATAAAAATCTGATGAAATTTCAACATAACCAGAAATTGAGAAGGAAATGTGGATATTTTATAGGATATAAAATAATAACCAGAATTATGACTGATAACATGTTAGATTTCTAAAAGCTTTATACAATTTTGGAACTTCCCTATCAATAGCATACTCGAATATAATGGAAAGATCCACCATTGCTTTGCATTTGACCATGTTTTCCATACAATTTACCAAATAGGCCTACTCATTTAATATCTCTACTAAATGAGAAATATGCCGTTTGAGGCTCTCTAGGGGCCTAACTGGAAAATCCCAAACCTTATTCTAGGTACAAAAGACTTAATTTAGAACTTTTACACTGGGGAAGATCATTAAAGATACCAAAAGGTTTAACATTTGATCGAAGCAGGATCATAGATCAGATTACCATAAATCAGTAGTAATTCATGTAAGCAGATTGATAATCAAACACTTAAAAAGCAATGCACAAAATTACATAGATATTAAAAAAAAGATTTTCAAAGCTCGTTTTCTAGGTGATAAAAAAATTTAATAAAGATAACACAGAAAATTATTTTTATAAAATGTAAAATTGTGATTTTTTAGGCCAATTACAAAGAGGAGATAAAGATAAAGCAGTGTAATTGCTTCTCCTTAAGGAAAACTCATTCAGATAACCCAGAAGTCAAAGCTCATGAAAAAGGCACTTGAATTTAAACAGATACAGAAAAAGTGTATGTCCAAAGTTATACATTTACACTGTAGAACGTAAATAAGAAAACTAGTACCTTGAGCAGTTCAATATGTGGCTCTTAGTAAAAGCACAGGAAATTTCCTATTTACATGAAATAATTCAGGCACATAAAGAAAAGCCAAGAGGCCAGGAGTGGTGGCTCATGCCTGTAATCTCAGCGCTCTGGGAGGCTGAGGTGGGTGGATTATCTGAGGTCAGGAGTTCGAGACCAGCCTGTCCAACATGGTGAAACCCCATCTCTACTAAAAATACAAAAAAAAAAAAAAAAAAAAAAAAACCAGCCAGGCGTGGTGGCACACAACTATAATCCAAGCTACTGGGGAGGCTGAAGCAGGAGAACCTGGGAGGCAGAGGTTGTGAGCCGAGATTACACCACTTCACTGCAGCCTGGGTGACAAGAGCAAAACTCCATCTCAAACAAAACAAAACAAAACAAAAGACAAGGGTAGAGAATCAAATTATTCTTGAGGAAAACATTGCTGTTCCATGCCTTGAAAATAAACATTTCAGCATCTGGCTATACTACAGAGTTAAAACTAGAGAAAAAAAATTGCAGAAGATGATTAAAAAAAAAAAAAAAAATGTTGAAGGAGAGCGTTATCACCCAACCAAACCAAAAGATGTACCTTCTCAAAGGGAGAAAGAACTGAAGGCAATGATGTATGACCTTAAAATCATGTTCAGTGAGATACAGAAAAGGATGAACGTTTGAGATATAAATCTGAGAAACTTTGAGAGGCAATCTCGCTTCAATAAATAAAATTATCATTCTAAATGAAGAAGACAATGTTTCCAACCTGAAACTAGGGAAATTGAATGGATCACAGAAATAAATGTGACAGAAGTAAAAACTGTAAAATAAAATTTTAAAAAAGCAAATTATGAAGAATTTGGAAGTTATGAAATGCATCATTTCATTATTTTCCTGTTAACCATTTTATAGAAGATGGTTTAAAAAAGTTTCAGAATTAAAAATCAAAGCCCATTGCAGTTTTACTAAGAGTAGATTAATACAAGAAAATATTTTTGTTTAATATAGGGAACCAAATTTTTAATTTTTCAGTCTATTTTTAACATCAAAGATTAATCTTTAGAAATAATTTCTAAATTACCTCAGTCTTTATAAATAATTATTATTCTAATTGTAGCCAAATATAACACACATAAGTCTCTTTCATAAATTCACCTCTCACAGGTCTTTCGCAATTTACACACACCTTCCGCAACATGCTGCTTCCTGCTTTGTCCTATTCATCCTCGTACTTAAATAGGCAGTCATTTTACTCAAGAACAAAAATTTACACACAAGATTCTTTCTCATACAAAATTATTCTCTTCTTTTTTACCTTCCTTACCAAAAATACATCTTCATACCTATAACTTTTTTTACACCATTCTCTACTACTTACTGGTTCCTATCTCGTTTCTACTCCTACCCTAAATTCACATTTTGAAACAATCTTTAAATAACCTCCTGAATAAACAAAGTTACTATTTTTTTCTCATAAATAGCACATTTTTATGACTTTCTTAAAATTTTCTTTATCAAAAGCACATCTTTTGTTGGGTACACTTTGCATACAAAATTAACTGTATAATAATTAGAATTTGTAGGCTGGGGGCAGTGGCTCATACCTGTCATCCCAGCACAATATGTAATGTGTAAACACACATATGTAAATACACAAATGAAAATCTTATAGCTTTCATTTGAGAATCTCAGTCGTGATACAGTAAAACATAGTAATAGGAACTCAACAGTTTATAAAAGAAAGTTGGATCCAAATTATATTTCTTACTAAAGTGTTATTCACATTGCTAATACATGTGAACTAATAATGTGAACATTGCTAATAAACGTGAAAAGCAGTTTTATATTTTAAAATTTTTATACCCTTTTTTCTCTTTTTTGGTTTCAAATGAGTTTAGGGTTAATATTCAAATTCTTGTGTTTTAGCTAGGACTAAATGAATTGTATAAGAAAAACAAAATCTCTCTAAGTGGCCTGGAATGAGTAACAAATCTCCCTTTTGTTTATTGGTCTGGTTTGCTTAATATGTCAATGCAGGTGGGAAAGCATTTTAGAAAAAAAAATATTTTCAAGGATTTTTGTGGTTCTTGCGTGGCAGTCAAAACATTTTTATGTAACATAGAGATAACTTACATTAGTGCTCTGAGCTCAAGACTTTGAACTCTTTGATCTGAGATCCTAGCATTCGTAACCATTATTTATTTTTTTCTCCTAGAATAACAATCTTTCTATTAACTTGTTTCATTACCCTAACCAGTTGTTAACCAGACAAACCTAAATTTGTATTAAAAGGGAACATTTTTAGTAGCTTCTCATTGAGATTTGTCTTCTGCAGAGATGGGGAAATTGGAAAGATTTCATGGACCATTTTGTTCCTTTGTAGAGTTCCTTTTCCAGGGATCTGTGTGTTTAAAGCAGTGGCAGACATCAGAAGGTCTCTCTGCTTAGTGCTCTGTCTACAAGTTTTCATCTTTGGTAAATGAAGTTTAAAATTTTTAGTGTTTTTGTTTTCTTAGTGTCCTCAAGGGTATGAGCAAGTTGATTTGCTGAATTAATTGGATCAGAAGTAGGCATGGTTTTCCATTCTGTGTGAGCTCTTTTAACAAGCTGAGAAAGTTCTTGAGAGAGGCCGTTGACAAAAATGGAATTAAAAGCTACTCAAGTAGAATCAATGGAATTATCTGAGCTAGTTCTACAAAAAAATAAGTTTGGAGAATTTGAATGATCCCTTTAATGACCATAAATTATATTTTGTGTAATTTGTCCATCAGTTAAAAATGTGCAGGAGAATAGACCATAAATTTTGAGTGTATAGCTGGCTGCAGTTCCAGAAAGCTTGGCATGTCTTAATATTTAAGAACTTATTCCATTTCTTACTAATCTCTTTAGAGCATTAAAAAATCGTATGAATTCTGTACCAACATTTCAGAAGTTTGGACTGGTGTTTTAGATGGTGGTGACTGCTCTAGTGGCTTTTAATTGGCCATGTCATCCCTACCATTTAGAATGTTTATTTTTGCTCTTGGAAAATGTTCAGGAACAAGCAAAGGAAAAAAGAGCCAAATCATTTATCTATGGACATAACCATATCAAAATGAAACCCAAATCAGAGTGCTCACAAAAATTATAACCCAGCCATATTGATAAAACAAAATAGTAAACTAGATGCACAGGAAGAAACAAAAGTGAATTCACCAGAAAAGACATGCCTCGAAGACAAATATAAATTTCACAGAAACCAGAGTATTCTCCAAAAGGACACTCCAGAAAAGGCTTGCCATAAGAGACTTTCATAGTCCCAAGAGAGATGCAGGGTCCTTCACTTAAGATATCCTTATAACCAAATTAGATAGCCAATAAAGTCAAAAAGAACTCACCAAAGGGAAGAAGTCAGACAATCTGAGAGGACATTTACCAAGGTAGAAAAGACAATTGACAGAAATGGAGAGCACAATGGGTTTAGTCAGTACCACACTCAATTCTAGGGGCCACCGTTTTATCTGAGGTCAGCTCACTTCAGTTCTGCTTCAGACACCATTTTGTCAAGCTCAGTAAAATACATAGAGAGACTCTCTGAAAGAAAATGATATTTATTCAGGAATGGGTGTTGCAATAGGAATACATATGCCATAGTAATCTATGTGAGGATTAAGAAATGTAAAGGAAGGCAAAGGTTTTTAAAGGACAAAATGAGATGGGGCATCTAATTGTCGTGAGATAATTATTCTTGCCTACATTCATCCGAAACAAGGGTGGTGCTGGTCTGAGTTTGGACAGGCAGTGGCCGGGCAAATATCCTTGCAAAAGTATTTTTGTGTGTGTAAAGTTGCGATGACTTTTGTGCAAAGGTGTGTTTTTTGAAAAGGTTTTTGTTGTCAGGCATTTATGTGTGGGAATCCACCATTCATGGTCTTCCCTGACTCCAATATTCAGGGTATCTGATGTTGGGTAATTTATTAAAAATAAATGGTTCCTGGATTCAGAATGGTGATGAAGATTGGGCACCAGATGCAGGTGCTCAATTGTGAACTTTTCAACTCACAATTCTGACAGCTGAAAAGTTCAAGATTGGGCGTCTGAATCTGATGAGGGCCTCAGGTTACTTCCACTTATGGTGGAAACAAAAGGGAGCCTGTGTGTGCAGGAAATCACATCGTGAGAGAGAGAGGAGGTGACAGGCTCCTTTTAACAACCAGCTCATGTGGGAAATAATAGAGTGAGAATTCACTCATCCTGGAAGGAATGTATTAATCTATTCATGAAGGATCTGCTCCCATGATCCAAATACCTCCCATTGGTTCCCACCTTCAACATTGTGAATAACATTTCAACATGAAGTTTCAAAGGGACAAATATCGGCTCTTAGGAAAAATATGAAAAAAGTCTAATTTGTCTTCCTTTTCACTTTCTCTTCAATGTTGGCCTTACATTCTTCGCTGCCTCATTGCACGTCTTTTAGGTAATCAGTGCATGTGTACCCTCTTCTCTTGTGACTTGAAACACTTTTTAGCAGGAATCAGTGTGTATTCAGGGTCATTGTAAGGCTGAATGTTGTATTGTCTGCTTGGATGCCAAAAGAGAGGCAATGAGTGAGATGTCAGACCTGTTGTTAAAAGCACCTCCCACATAGCAGAGAAGGGACCCAATTCTTTGCTTGGGGCAAAACTTACCATTCTGAATCCAGGAACCAAGAGTGGGAAAGATAAGAGGTTTTTGTTTGCATTTTTCCTAGTTTAAGCAATCATATTGAGCTGAATAAGGGTGTCCATTTACAATCTAGTTTTACACACCACAGAGAGGGAGGAGTCTCCTAGATTCAAACAATAAGTCAACTGTCAGTACTAGTTGGTCTTTTTATGATTTTTCTGTTTTTGGTGTCTTCCTAGGTATTTTAATGCAAAATCAGGAGAGTCTGCATCAGAGGCTACAGTCATACTATACATACTCACTGTTGAAAGTGCATGGTCATTTTGGAGACTCCTGGGCCTTACGTATTAATCCTATTCCTAAAACCAGTCTTGAGGAAGAACAGAACCTCAGGGCTACTGACAGCACCTCCTCTCTCATTGCTCTTGGTAACCATATGACGTTATTTACTTGGCCTTTTCAGGAGGCCACAGATGCCACTGATAGCAGTCTTCACACTCTAAAGAACCTTAAATGTTTGGCAGACATTGATAAACAGAGCACCCTGCTCTGTTTTCCTCATCAGATGAATACCAAAACGCTTGTCAAGGTGACAGAGCTATTAAGTGTCTATTCACACGGCAATCAGAAATTTGAGCATCAAATCGTAATCATAAAGTCAGGGGCATTTTCTCACAAAGTCAGGAATTCAGAGGGCTTTCATAAGCTAATCAGCAGGCATCAAATAGACAATCTATCTAATTAGCTGCTCACATTCAGATAGCAATCAAAGCAACACAGTAAGCTTCATTAGTAATGATATTGAAAAATGTGATCTGTGCAGTATTCAGCTAGAAAATGAATATCCATTTTCATAAATAGGTGAGGGGGATGTGGTTGTACTGTGTGTACCATATGGCAGTTCAAAGATTCAGTCACCAGAATCCCAACTGATGCCTATTTCTGCTTTTCTGTTGTCCTAAAAGTAAGGGAGAGAAGGTGGACTCACTTATTATAAAACTGACAATAGCGTATCAATAAACTGTGGGTGACATGACCCACTTTAGAGGAAAAATGACGCAGGAGGTGAAGGGAAAGTCAATAATTCTGGAACTTTACTGTTCTTTGTGAAAATTCCATCTCTAGCCCTAACTTCAACACTTCTTTACACTCAATATCCACTTTTCTACTATGAATCCCTTCCTTGGAGAAAATGGGTGCCAAAGCACTCCATACTAGATCTGGAGATGTCATCTTTCTTCAAAGAAAGAACACTCTTCTGACTCCAAAACAACCATCCACCAGAAGGTAGCTGGCCAAATTAGTGGTAAAGGCCTTCTCAAGCAGAGACTAAAGTCCTTTTTCATAACCCTGACTGCCAACAATGTATCACACATTTTGCCAGGCGTTTTGAAAATAATTTAGGGAATAGACATGTTCACTGTTATCCAAGAACTTACCTTATCTTTGAGTAGCATTAATGAAAAAAATAGCAAATATTAATTTTGTTAAATCCTGTAATTAAGGGCTAGATGGTGTGTTCCAAATCTGTATATTTTAGATTTGAGAACTGAACAGAGAGAAGCTCACCGCTATATGGAATGTCAGGAGCTTTTGGAAAAAGCTAGAGGCCAGGAGCTGATTGCTTTCAAAGTGTTATATTTCTTAACTGCTGGTGTTTCAAGAAAATTGATACTCATTTTTAGTGAAAGGTAGAATATACTTCAGAAAGCCCAGTACAAAATTGTCACATAACTTAAAAGAAAAAATGTACAAATAAACTCTCAGATATTTTGCTCGGCTTAGCACACTTTTAAGGGTCAGATTTCTCTATCGAATCTTCACAGGTCAATGCATGTTTATAACTGAAAAATACCATTTGACCCAGCAATCCCATTACTGGGTGCATACCCAAAGTATTATAAATCATTCTACTATAAAGACATACGCACACGTATGTTTATTGTGGCATCGTTTATAATAGCGAAGACTTGGAACCAACCAAAATGCCCATCAATGATAGACTGGATGAAGAAAATGTGGCTCATATACAACATGGAATACTATACAGCCTTTAAAAAAGGATGAGTTTACAGGGACATGGATGAAGCTGAAAACCATAATTCTCAGCAAACTAACAGAAGAACAGAAAACCAAACACTGCATATTCTCACTCATAAGTGGGAATTGAACAATGAGAACATATGGACACAGGGAGGGGAACATCACACACCAGGGCCAGTCGGGGGTTGGAGGGCCAAGGGAGGGATAGCATTAGGAGAAATACCTAATATAGATGGCAGGTTGGTGGGTGCAGCAAACCACCATGGCACGTGTATACCTATATAACAAACCTGCACATTCTGCACATGTATTCCAGAACTTAAAGTATAATAAAAAAATTTTTTTAAAAATTTAGTGACATCATAAGGTGTGCTCAGCGGAACTATAAGTTCCTTAAAGGAAAAGCTTCCTACCCCACACACCTTGGAGTATCCACAGCAGAGCTGGACAGATTATATGTCTGGGTTACAAAATATTGTATTGAGGCTTGAAGAGGGGTTCTGTTTTGAAACAACGCTGATGTTTAAGTCTCTATTTCAGGGTCATCTCTTCTGAAAAGCCCTCCTAATCCCTACATCATCTCTCCTGGTGTTCTATCTACTTCTAACTCCACTCATTCTTACAAAACTTTCTTATACATATTTATTTACATTTTTGAATCTCTCTATTAGGTTGAAAGCCCCCTGACAGCAAACACTGTTTCTGATTCAACTTTGTAACCCCATCAACTGAGATGTGTCCAATGAATAAAAGAGTGAATGACTATTTTTCAATTAGTTTGAGTTATGTGAAAACTTGTTGAGTTCTATGGAAGGAAAATGCTATAGACACTGAGGAAGCCATTACAGGGATTTATTAAGAACACTTAGTGCCCAGAAGGCTATGCGTAAAATATAAAACCAAGTTTCTGTCCCCAAGGAGTTTCTGTGCTTATGTATGACAGATCACTCATAGATTCACTCTGCAGGAAGTTTAATATGAGGGTTGGAGAGAACAAGCATTCAAAGAACAAAAAATCTGGTTTATGATCAAAAAAAATTCCTAAGAGGTGTTCAAGGAGCTTGTTACATAGAAAGAAAAGTTTAAAAGCACAGAAATAAATGAGGACATGGTATCTTAAGGGAGAGAGCAAGAGCAGGCCTTACTTTATACAAAGAAGAACACCAGAGTCTTAGAAAATGTGTAAAATTCCATTGAAGATATTTAAACTTCTACGTTTCAAGATAAAATTTTCAGATGAAAAGTGTCATAAATGAACTAGGAAATAAAATCCCCATGAGTGAAGTAAGCTGAGAGTTTCATTTGTTTCCTTCCTTTTTGATGTCTCACTGCACAGAGCACTTGATTATATAAAGCCAGGGCTTGGCCGCACCTCACAATGGCATTAAGCGGTAAGAGCTTGGAGCCTGGAGCTCACAGGCACAGCATCTGCAAACCCCAGCAGGTACCTCCACCGTGGCAGGCACTGGAGAAGGTGCAGCAGGGTCTGTGCCTGGTTGGGTTTAGATATTGAGAGGCTTGTCATTACATTCTGCCCTGGAGGAGTGACAGCTGACTACTGCTCTGTGCAGAAAGCCTGGGTGCTCTGCGGAAACAGGCAGGTTAAGGAGCAGTTGCTTTGGTAGAGAGGGAAGTGCCATGCAAGAGACCTTCTGTTCCTGGGTGTGAATTAGTCTGTTCAGATGAGCTGCCATAACAAAGTACCACTAACAGAGGCGGCTTAAACAGCCGAGATTGATTTTCTCCCGGTTCTGAAGGCTGGAAGTCCAAGATCAAGGTTTTGGCCGAGCTGTTTCTTCTGAGGCTCGTCTCCTTGGTTTGCAGATGGCTGCTTCTCCCTGTGTCCTCACATGGCCTTTCTCTGTGTGTGCACTTCCCTGGTGTCTCTCTGTGTGTTCTAATCTCCTCTTCTTAAAAGGACACCAGCCGTGCTGGATTAGGAGCCACCCTAATGACACCGTTTTAACGTAATTACATAATTAAAGGCATTATTTTAAATACAGTCACAATACCTAACACTAAGAGGTAGGACTTCAACTTACAAATTTGAAGAGGACAGAATTCAGCCCACAACAGAGAATGAGGGTGCCTCTCAATCTTCCCCTGCAGCGCGGCTTCAGAAAGCACCCTCTCTGTTCTTCTCAGAGATAATTATTTTCATCATTCAATCAAAAGGGGAAAAATTGCTAATATTTAAAGAGTTTACAGTTGCCAGGTACAATACCAAACATTCCATGTAAGTTATGACAATCACAATAACCTTATAACTGGGGTTTGGTATTGGTTCCATTTATCTTAGGGTTGCAAAATAGATGTTTTTAATATTGTCCACTTTTTAAAAGTTTTTTAACGTATAATTGATGTAAAATAAACTCTAGTACCGGTATATAATTTGATAAGCTTATCAAATTTGACATATTTATACACTTTGATATATTTATTTAATAACATTAGTACATAATTTGATAAACTTATCAAATGTGACCTGTTTATACACCTGTGAATTCATCATCCAGTGAAAAGTCTCCTTGTGTTCCTTGTAATCCCATGTTCCTGCCCCTTCCTACAATCTACCCACTTCATCCTCCGGCAACCACAGGTCTGCTTTCTCTCACAGTATAGTTGTTTACATTTTGTACAATTTTATATAAATGGAATTTGTGGTGTGTACTTTTCTGGTCTGCCTTATTTCCTTCAACATAGTTAATGTTAAAGTCACCCAAATTCTTATACCAATGACTTATGCCAATAAGTCATTCATTTTACTGCTGAGTACTGTTTCATTGTGTAGATATAGTTTGTTTATTTACCTATCAATGCACATTTGGGTTGTTTCCAGTGTAGGCTACCACAAGTTAAGCTGCTATGAGTATTCATGTACAAGTCTTTGTATGACTATATGCTTACATTTTTCTTGAACAAATTCCCAGCAGTGGAGAGGCTGGATCATATGGACAGTGTATATTAACTGTTTTTTCTTTTTTGCTTTTTGCTTTTTTTCAGAGACAAGAGTCTTCAATCTGTCATCCAGGTTGGAGTGCAGTGACACTATCATAGATCATTGCAGCCTCAAACTGCTGGATTCCAGGGATCCTCTTACCTCCATCTCCCAAGTAGCTAGGACCACAGGTACATGCCACCATGCCTAGATAACTTTTTAAAATTTTTTTCTACAGAAAAACACAGCTCTCGTTGTGTTGTCCAGACTGGTTTCAAGCTCCTGGCCTCAAGCAAGCCTCCTTCCTTGACCTCCCAATATATTAACTTTTATTTATTTATTTATTTATTTTTATTTTTATTTTTACTTTTTTGAGATAGAGTCTTGCTCTGTCACCTGGGCTAGAATATAGAAGTGGGATCTCGGCTCACTGAAACCTTCGTCTCCCAGGTTCAAGCGATTCTCACACCTCAGCCTTCCTAGTAGCTGGGATTACAGGTGTGCGCCACCACTCCTGGCTAATTATTGTATTTTTAGTAGGGACAGGGTTTCACCATGTTGGCCAGGCTAGTACCAAACTCCTGACCTCAAGTGATCCACCCACCGCGGCCTCCCAAAGTGCTGGGATTACAGACGTGAGGCACTGCACCTAGCCCAATATATTAACTTTCTAAGAAATTGACAAACTGTCTGGCAAAGTGGTTGTACCATTTCACATTCTTACCAACAGCATATGAGGGTTTCAATTCCTCCACTTCCTTGCTAAATCTTGATATTATCTGTCTTTAGATTATAGTCATTCTAGTGGGTGGGTAATGGTATTTCAATGTGGTTTTAATTTGCATTTCCTAAATAAATAATGATGTGTTTATTTGCCCATCATTTTTCACTTCTTTGGTGAAATATCTGGTAAGATATTTTTCTATTTTTTATTAGATTGTTTGTTTTATAAATATTTTGTATTCTGGATATATAAATCCTTTATCATGACTTATAATTTGAAAGTTATTTCTCCCAATTTGCAGCTTTGCTCTTTATTTTCTTAACAGTGTCTTTTAAATATAAATTTTTAAGTTTGATAAAGATCAATTTATCAAATTTTCCCTTTTGTGGATTGTGCTTTTGGGGTGATATCTAAGAAAATATGTGCCTAACAGAAGGGCATACAGATTTTCTTCTGTGTTTACCTCTAGAAGTTTTTTTGGTTTATGTTTTGTAAGTAGGCCTATTATTCAGTTTTAGTTGATTTTTGCGTATGACCTCAGGTATAAATTTCTGTTTTGTTTTGCTTTGCTTATGGATATCCAATTGTTCTACCACCACTTTCTCCACTGACATGCCTTTTGCACCTTTGTCAAAAATCAGTTGCCTAATATGTTTATTTCTGTACTCTCTACGCTGTCAAATAATCTATTTGTTATGTAGTATAAATCGTCTAAATTTGTTCTTCTTTTTCAAAGTTATGTTGACTATTCTAGGACCTTGTATTTCAGCTCGGAAGAGGTGGAGCCTGAACTTGAGAACAAGTGGCCTTCTCTGAGCACCTGAGTTGTTAGCCACTCTGATACACTGCTTCAAGGAAAACGTGTCTCCTCTTACAGTTGGTAGAGACATGATTACAAACAGAACCACTATCTTCCCCTTCTAAAATAATGGGACAATGTACTCTTCTTGATCTTAAGATATCATCCCTTATCCTATTTGGGATCTATTTTATGTTATCTTCAATTACTATTTCATTGTCTCCTTAGAAACTCTAAGGAACTATTTCTGTTCCCAATAAAAACGCCACAAATGAAAAATTGTTAGGTCCACTTTTATTCATTAACATAGCAACCAGGAACCAAGAGAAAGCCTACGTTGTTACTGGGAAAAATGTGTTTCAAATTTTAAATGCCATGTATGAGCTATAAAGCTAAAGGATTCAACACATAGTTTTTAATATATATATTCTTATTAACAACAAAATTCTGAACTACTTTTCTCCTACTTTCCCAACTCTGTTTAAAATAACTGTACTCTTCTCTTTCTGTCTACAGTATAATTTAACCTCCCACTTGAATACAGAGCATAATTCAATTGAGAGGTGTGTTTATATCACATGAAACACAATAAAGCAGGATGAAGTATTTCTTAAGTCGTTTGCAAATGAATGGCTGCAATATTCCCAGGTTCCTCTCTGCTCTCCTGCAAACTAAAAAAACTATGGCTATTCATTAATATATGGATCCCAAAGGACTTCTTGAGACATTTGAAAGCTGGATAAAATGAGTGTGACCTAATGGAAAATCACAGGGAAAGGTATTAAATGAAAGATGTGTGCTGAGACCCGGAGAGAATTTCAGATGGGGAATAACAGGAACAAACTGTAATCTGATGCCACGATAGGAACTGGATAACAGCAAGATAAAGGAAAAAGAAATGAACTGGGCATCTAGAAAGGGTCAGAGTCATGGCCAAAGTTAGAGCCAAGAATAACACCCAGATCTCCTGACCCCAAATCTGCAGTAGATGACAGAAGAGAAAAATCAACCACAGCTGCACATCTGGTCTCTTGGTTCAGCCACAGTTAGGAGCCAGCCAATTCTTAGTCCTTTGTTATAAGAAACTCTTGTTCTGCCACATTAGTATTTTAGGTAGTTATTATGTTACATTTTCCCTTAGTAGCTATTTTCATTATTAAACAAAATATATTTTTGCCACTTTCTTCATATTTAATGCAAGATTACTCATATTTCAGATAATAATCAAATATCCTTGCAAGCTACCCATCTGACAAAGGTCTAATATCCAGAATCTACAAGGAACTTAAAGAAATTTACAATAAAAAAACAAAGAACCCTATCAAAAAGTGGGCAAAGGATATGAAGAGACACTTCTCAAAATAAGACATTTATGTGGCCAATAAACATATGAAAAAAAGCTCACCATGACTGGTCATTAAAGAAATGAAAATCAAAACCACAATGAGATATCATCTCATGCCAGTTAGAATGGCGATCATTAAAAAGTCAGGAAACAACAGATGCTGGCAAGTCTTTGGAGAAATAGGAATGCTTTTACACTGTTGGTGGGGGTGTAAATTAGTCCAACCATTGCGGAAGACAGTGTGACAATTCCTCAAGGAACTAGAACCAGAAATACCATTTGACCCAGCAATCCCATTACTGGGTATATATCCAAAGGATCATAAATCATTCTACTATAGAGACACATGCCTACTTATGTTTGTTGCAGCACTAGCTACAATAGCAAAGACTTGGAAACAACCCAAATGTCCATCAACGATAGATTGGCTAAAGAAAATGTGGCACATGTATACCTCGGAAAACTATACAGCCATAAAAAAGAATGCGTTCATGTCCTTTGCAGAGACATGAATGAAGCTGGAAGCCATCATTCTCAGCAAACTAACACAGGAACGGAAAACCAAACACTGAATATTCTCAACCGTAAGTGGGAGTTGAACAATGAGAACACATGGACACAGGGAGGGAAACATCACACACATGGGCCTGTTGGGTGGTGGGGGGAAAGGGGAGAGGGAGCATTAGGACAAATACCTAATGCATGCAGGGCTTAAAGCCTAGATGATGGGTTGATGGCTGCAGCAAACCACCATGGCACATATATACCTATGTAACAAACCTGTACGTTCTGCACATGTATCCCAGAACTTAAAGTAAAAAAAAAAAGTATATATGTATGTGTGTGTGTGTGTGTGTGTATATATATATATCCTTTCAACATTTTATTAAACAATTATTTAAAAAATCATCTTAAGTTCAGGAAAGTACTGAAAGGAGAGTAAAACTACCAAACCAGAATAGAGGGGAGTGAGCAAAATGAGTGGTAATTCAGAGCTGCTGCTGATCCTGGGCTCTGGGCTCCACCCATCCACTGCAGGGCTCTAACCATTCACTGCAAGAACACTGCATCTACCTCATTCATGAAGTAAGAGTAAAGATGATTTTATAACCTCATATGGTGGAGAAAGAAGCACTTGACAAAATTCAGCATCCATTCATAGTAAAGATAAATCTCTCAGCAGGTCAGGGAAAGAAAGACCTATGATTAAAAATACATTGCAGTCATGTGTCACTTAACAATAGGAATACAATCTGAAAAACGCATCATTAGGTGATTTCATTGTTGTGTGCACATCATAGGGTGTACGTACACAAACCTAGATGATGTAGCCTACTACACACCTAGGCTCTATGGTACAGCCTATTGCTCCTAAGATACAAATCTGTACAGTAGGTTACTGTATTGAATACTACAAGAAATTGTAACACAATGGTGAGCATTTGTTTATCTAAATATATTTAAATATAAAAAGGTACAGTAAAAATATGGTATTGTAATTTTATGGGACCACAGTGATATATATGGTCTATCATTGACCAAAGCGTCATTATGTGGGTTATATGGTGCATGAGTATATGCATAAAAATCTTGTAGCAAGATCAGAAACAAGACAAAAATGCACCCTCTTACGACTTCTAGTCTTGTTTTTTTTTTTTTTTTTTGGCAGGATATTACTGTCACCCAGGCTGAAGTGCAGTGGTGTGATCTTGTCTCACTTTAGCTTTGACCTCCCTGGGCTCAGGTGATCCTCCCATCTCAGCCAACAGAGTGGCTGGGACCACAGGTGCATGCCACCACTTCCAGCTAGTTTTTGTATTATTAGTAGAGACAGGATTTCACCATGTTGCCTAAGCTGATTTTGAATTCCTGGGCTGAAGTGATCCACTTGCCTTGGCCTTCCAAAGTGCTGGGATAGATGATGTAGCCTACTACATCAGATATGCTTATAGGCATAACTATCATGTCTGGCTCTAGTTCACATTCTACTGGAGATTCTGCCCAGGATAAGAAATGGTAATGTAAGAAGGATAAGAAAGGAAGAAACAAATCCATTGTAGTTCACAGATGATTTGATTTTATTAGGGTTTCTAAATGAGTTTAGCAATATTTCTATATACAAAATCAATATACAAAAATTATTTTATTTCAATAAATAAACAATAATTAAAAGTAATCAGAAACACTATATATAATATCACTAAAATGTTAAAATATCAAATAATAATTCTATAACAAATGTGTAAGATTTCTACAAGACAAATGATAAAACTTTTTTGACATACTTAAAAAGAATTAAATAAAGGAGATATATGTTGATGGGTTGAGAGAATCTATACTTAAAGTTGTCAGTTTTCCCCCAACAAATCTATAGATTCAATGTAATACCACTGAAAATCCAACAAGTTTGTTCAAGTTTGTAATTTGGCAAGTGGACAGTACAATTTTTATGGAAAAGCAAAAATTTTTTAAAGTAGCTGATTCACTTCAAGAAGAACAGGTGAATGGTTTGCTTTTCAGATATAATATTATGTTATAAAGCTTTGATAATGAAAAAATGAATACAGATAAATGAGAGAGTCCAAAAAGAGATTTATCCTTCTATGCATACTTGACTTATACAGGGGTGAAACTGTAGAGCTGTGGGAAAGACACAGATTTCCAATAAGTTGCTCTGGGATCATTGGATAAGCCATAAGGGAAATAAAACAAAATTAGAACCCTGCTTCGCACCATATAAAAGATATCAACTTCAGGTAGATCATAAACCTAAATATGAAGAAAAAGCAATAAAGTTTTCTAAAGTCAATATAAAAGAATATCTTTACAAATTTGGATATAAAGTAATTTCTTCAATAAAACAAAAATGTGATCAGCATAAAGACTGATAAATAGAAATAAATTAAAACTAAAGATATCTATTCCCTACAAGGTACCATAAAAATAGAGGGGGAATAAAGCCAGAAAATACATTTGTCGTACATGCAAACAAAGGGCTTTTATTTGAAATACATAAAGATTTCCTATAAATCTATAAGAAAAAGACAAGAAAGATAGGCAAGAGTTGTGAAAAGACACTTTATTAAAGATGTTGAATGGTTAATAAAGTTATGAAATTGCATTCAACCTTTAGTCACAAAAGAAATCCAGATTAAAACTAAAATGTGATACCATTTACATGCAGTAAGTCAGCTAAACCTTAGCTGAAAATATCAAGTGTTGGTAATGATGTGGAGCAAATGGAACTCTCATACACAGTTGTTTGTAAGGTCAATTATTTTAACAAACAACTTGGAAAACTGATATTATCTAATAAGACTAAGCCTATGCTAGCCTGTTACCCTGCAATTCTATTCTAAACATATAACCAACAATTATGTACTAATGTTCACCAAAAGACATGTACATCAATTTTATAGCACTATTATTGGCAATATCTGAAAACCAGAAAGTATTAATGTACAAATAAATTGTGGTATTTCCATTAACAGGAACACTAAATAGCAATGAAAATGGAAGAACCCCAGCTACACATAACTGGCAGAGATAAATCTAAAAAATGCACTGTTGAATGAAGAAATAAACATACCAAAATATACACAGTATGATTACATTTCTATAAAACTCAAAAACAGACAATTAACCACATTGTTTAGTGATGCAGGCTTATCTAGTAAGGAAAAGGTCATTATTACCATAAAAGGTGGGTAAGAAGGAAATATTGACTGTGAAGAGGCATGAGGGCTTCAGGGTTTCATGTCTTCAGCATGATGCTTCTTGACCCAGGTAGTGGTTACAAGAGAATATATTTATGATATGTTTGTATGCCATTACACAACAACAAAATTTAAAAAAATATTCTTTAATCACCATCTACAATCACTTAAGTGTGTTAGAACCATACAACCAGAAGAGGAACACTTATACATTATTGCTGGGAATGTAACTTGATACAGTCATTATAAAAAGTATGGAGGTTCTTCAAAAAATTAAAAATAGAACTACCATAGAACTTTGCAATCTCGCCTCTGGATATATATCCAAAGAAAATGAAATCAGTATCTTGAACATATATCTACACTTCCATGTTCCTTGCAGCATTATTCACAAAAGCCAAGATACAGAAACAACCTAAGTGTCCATTGATGGATGAATGGATTTTTTAAAAATGGTGCATGTGTGTTTGGAGTGTGTGTGTGCACCCATAAAAATGGAATGTTAGTCAGCCATTAAAAAAGGAAATTCTGACATTTGTGACAACACGGATGAACCTGGAGGACATGAGGCCATTATACTAATGAAACAAGCCAGATTAAGAAGGACAAATACCGCACTGCATGAGTTCACTTATATGTGGAATCTGAAAGAGTCAATTTCACAGAAACAAAGAGTAGAATAGTGGTTGCCAGTCGTTGGGGGAGGGGAAAATGAGGAAATATTGATCAAAGAGTGCACCATGTCTTAGTTACAAAAGATGAACAACTTCTGGATATCTAATATACAACACCATGACAACAGTTAACAATACTGTATTGGGTATTTGGAATTTGCTATGAGGGTAGATCTTAAGTATTCTTACACATACACAGACAAAAGAAAAGGAAATGGCAACTATGTTAGATATTGGATATGTTCATTAGCTTGATTGTGGGGATGATTTCACAATGTTTTGTATGTCAAAACATCAAGTTATATACCTTAAATATATACAGATTTACTTGTAAATTATACCTCAATAAAGCTGGGGGGTAAAACATGCAACTTGCTTTTGGCTATCTACTTTGAAAAATCTGAATCATCTGATGCTATAAATGGTATGTCTTCCAACTTATCTTGGTGTGATATTTATTTCTATGAATTCTTGGGAGAAACTTTTAATTAAGCTTCATGTTTCACTTATTCATGTAATTAAAATTCCCCCAATCAAATGCAAACTTTTATTCACATTACATGGAGCACAGTAATTGTGATCCTTTGATCTGAATTCTCTGGTGACTAATTTTACTTTTTAGTTCAGGATATGAATTCTTTTTCAGTCTTTAGATCTGTTCCAATTGTTTTGACTTCCTCAGAAGTAACAAACATGTTTATCGTATATCTGTTATTACTCCTTTCCTTTCCATCTTCTCTTATAATATTATTAATTTCTCAATTTCTATCGAATCTAAGATTTCTCAAATATACACTCCATATTATTATATCTGTTCCCATACCATCAGTTCTTTTCTTTACTGCCTCTGGCACAAATTTTGTTTCTACCATTATCCTTTTAATTTTCTCATAATCATTCCTGCTCTCACCTACCTTTTTAAAATTTCTGTCATTTGCTCTCTGTGTATTACACCTTTATTGCCTTCAACTGTAGGAGTAAGAATGCCATGTTTTGATGCATTCAATGTAAGGTTTTAAAACATTTTTTTTGTTTTCCTACTAAATAATCTTTACACATAAGCTCTTCCCAATATTCAAGATACTCTTGCCTTTCCTGGACTATGCAGTATATTGTCCTAGGCTCCATGTTGGTTTTTTCTCCTTTCTGGGTAAAAGACTATCTTCCTAGATCTACATTTGCTGAGAATCAGGGTATGTGAAATTCCCCCCTTGTCACTGGATTGCTGGAGGTCCAACTGGATGGCAGCTTTATGTAACTATTTCAAGACTTTCCCTAACTCCATTGTTTTAATATAAATTATGCTGAAATCTTTAGAATGCACTGCTATCAATGTTTTTCCTGAGTCAATCCTGCATGCTTTGCTTGAAGGTTTTTGACTCCCAAAATTCAGTGTGCCCGTCGTGAGCCTTTTCCCTCTCCACATACTTCATGCAGCTGTACTTTTGCAGTCTGCAGCCTTCTGCTAGATGCTTAAAAAGAAGGAATACAGGTGTGGCTTGGAGATGGAGTTGGAATATGGGAGAAAAGCAGGAGGTGAGAGAGAATAGCTCTCTAGGTATCTCAAAAAATGCATGTACAGTGGAGAGAGAAATATCTGTTTAATAGAGAGTTATATTTGTAAACAAGAGGGCAGAGAGTGCATGAGGGAAGGAGGGGTTTTCTAACTACCTTGGAGTGAGCAGATTTCTCATGAGCTTGGAAAATGGACCATCAATTATACTTTTCAATCTAGTTCAATCAATCTAATAGTAGAAATTCCTTCTAGATTTCACAATAGGTTTACTGTCAGTCTTAATTTAGCCTGTTGTGAGTTACTTTAGTAGTACAGACATAGCTCATCTTATTGTGCTTCACTTTATTGCCCTTCCTAGATACTGCAATTTTTTACAAATTGCAGGTTTTTGTCGACCCTGCATTGATAAAGTTCATTGGTGCCATTTTTTCCAACAGTATGCGCTCACTTTGGGTCTCTCTGACACAGTTTGGCATTTCTCACAATATTTCGACTTTCTTATGATGTTATATTTGATATACCAATCCGTGATCAGTGATCTTTGATATCATTACTGTAATTGATTTGGGATACTGCAAACCTCACCCATAAAACACGGTGAACTTAAATTGATAAAGGTATATATTCTGACTGCTCCGCCAGCTGGCCATTTCCCTGTTTCTCTTCCACTCCTTGGACCTCACTATTCTCTAAGACACAACAATATTGAAATGAGGCTAAGTAATAACCCTACAATGGCCTCTAAGTGTTCAAGTGAAAGAAAAAGTTGCACGTCTCTCACTTGAAATCAAAAGCTAGAAATGATTAAGCTTAGTGAGGAAGACATGTGGAAAGCCAAGACAGACTGAAAGTGAGGCCTCTAGTGCCAAAGAGCAAAATTGTGAATGCAGTAGAAAAGTTCTTGGAATAAATTAAAGTGCTACTCCAGTGAACACACGAATGATAAGAAAGTGAAACAACCTTATTTCTGATAGAGAAAGTTTTTGTGGTTTGCATAGAAGATCAAACCAGACACAACCTTCCTTTACACTAAAGCCTAATCCAGGGCAAGGGTCTAACTCATTTCAATTCAGTGAAGGCTGAGAGAAGCAAATAAGCTACAGAAGAAAAGATCGAAGCTAACAGAGGTTAGTTTATGAGGTTTAAAAAAAATTACCATTTCCATAACAGAAAAGTGTAAGGTGAAGCAGCCAGTGCTTATGCAGAAGCTGCAACAAGTTATCTAGATCTAGCTAAGGTGCAGTTACACCAAACAACACATTTTCAATGTAGATGAAACAGCCTCCCATTGGAAAAAGATGCCATCTAGGACTTTCATAACTAGAGAGGAGAAGTCAATGCCTGGCTTCAAAGATTCAAAAAACAGGATGACTCTCTTACTAGGAGCTAATATAGCTGGTGGCTTTAAGTTGAATCCAATGCTCATTTACCATTCTGAAAATTCTAGGGCCTTTGGGAATTATAGTAAATCTACTCTGCTTGTGTTCTATAAAAGGAACAATAAAACCTTGAGGACAGCATATCTGTTTACAGCATGGTTTACTGAATATTTTAAGCCCACTGTCGAGAACTACTGCTCAGAAAATAAGATTTCTTTTAAAATATTACTGCTCATTGACAATGCACCTGGTTTCCTAAGAACTCAAATGGAGATGTACAAGGAGATTAATTGTTGTTTTTATGCCTGCTAACACAACATCCATTCCATAGCCCATGGATCAAGAAGTAATTTAAACTTTCAAGTCTTGTTATTTAATAAATACATTTTGTAAGGCTGTAGCTGTCATAGATGGTGATTCCTCTGATAGATCTGAGCAAAGTAAATTGAAAACTTCTAGAAAGGGTTTACCCTTCTAGATGCTATTAATAACATTTATGATTCAAGAGAAGAGATACAAATGTAAGCATTAACAGGAATTTGGAAGAAGTAGCTTCCAACCTTCATGGATGACTTTGAGGGGCTCAAGACTTCAGTGGAGGAAGTAACTGCAGATGTGGTGGAAATAGCAAGCAAAACTAGAAAAAGGAGCAGGAAGCCATTATCTTCAGCAAACTAATGCAGGACCAGAAAACCAAAAACCACATGTTCTCACTTATAAGTGGGAGCTGAACAATGAGAACACATGGACACAGGGAGGGGAAGAACACATACTGGGTCCTATCACGGGGGTCGGTTGGGGGGAGGGGGAGGGAGAGCATTAGGAAAATTAACTAATGCATGCTGGACTTAATACCTAGGTGATGAGTTAATAGGTGCAGCAAACTACCATGGCACACGTTTACCTATGTAACAAACCTGCACATCCTGCACATGTACCCTGGAACTTAAAATAAAAATTAATTTTAAAAAAGAAGTAGAGCATGAAGATGTGACTAAATTGCTGCAATCTCATAATAAAACTTCAAAGGATAGGGGTTATCTCTCATGGATGAGCAAAGAAAGTGGTTTCTTGAAATGGAATCCATTCTTGGTGAAGATGCTTTGAACATTATTGAAATGAAAACAAAGATTTAGAATATTAAATAAACTTAGTTGAGAGTGAGAGGGTTTGAGAACATTAACTATAATTTTGAAAGGAGTTCCACTGTGGGTAAATGCTGTCAAACAACACTGCATGCTACATAGAAATCTTTCATGAAACTAAGAGTTAACTGATGCAACCAACTTCATAGTTGTTTTCTTTTAAGAAATTGCCACAGCCACTCCAACCCTCAACAACCACCACTCTGATCTGTCAGCAGCCATCAACATTGAGGCAAGATCCTCCACGGCAAAAAAGATTATGACTTACTGAAGGCTCTGGTGACCATTAGCAGTTTTAGCAATAAAGTGTTTTTAAATTAAGGTATTTCATTTTTGTAGACATAATGCTATTGCATAATAATAAACTACAGGTAATGGATGCCTCCAGCTTGTTCTTTGACTTAGGATTGTCTTGGAGATGTACTTTTTGGTTCCATATGAACTTGAAGAGTTTTTCCACTCTGTGAAGAAACTCATTGGTAGCTTGATGGGGAAGGCATTGAATCTATAAATTACTCCTGGGGCAAGTATGGCCATTTTCACTTATATTGATTCTTCCCATCCATGAGCATGGTATGTTTTCCATTTGTTTGTGTCCTCTTTTATTTCACTGAGCAGTGGTTTGTAGTTCTCTGAAGAGGGGGTCCTTACATCCCTTTGTAAGTTGGATTCTAGGTATTTGATCTTCTTTGAAAAATTGTGAATGGAAGTTCATCCTGATTTGGCTCTCTGTTTGTCTGTTATTGGTGTATAAGAATGCTTGTGATTTTTGTACATTAATTTTGTATCCTGAGATCCTTGCATAGTTGCTTATCAGCTTATGAGATTTTGGGCCGAGACAATGGGGTTTAAATATACAATCACAGTCATCTGCAAACAGGAATAATTTGACTTCTTCTTCCTAACTGAATACCTTTGATTTCTTTCTGTCTGATTGCCCTAGGCTAGAACTTCTCAACACTAAGTGTTGAATAGGAGTGGTGAGAGAGGGCATCCTGGGTTCTGTGCCAGTGTTCAAAGGGAATTTTTCCAGTTTCTTTGCCCATTCAGTATGATATTGGCTGTGGGTTTGTCATAAATAGCTCTTATTATTTTGAGGTAATGCTCCATCAATACCAAATTTATTGAGCGCTTTTTAGCATGAAGGGTTGCCGAATTTTGTCAAAAAAGCCCTTTCTGCATCTATTGAAATAATCATGTGGTTCTTGGTCCTGGTTCTGTACCCGACTTCAAACTATACCATGCTACAGTAACCAAACAGCAGTACCGGGTACCTCCAAACAGAGATATAGACCACGGAACAGAACAGAGTCCTCAGAAATAATACCACACATCTACAGCATCTGATCTTTTGACAAACCTGAGAGAAACAAGAATGGGGAAAGGATTCTCATTTAATAAAGGGTGCTGGGAAATTGGCTAGCCATAAGTAGAAAGCTGAAACTGATCCCTTTCCCTTTACTCCTTACAATTTAAAATTAATCCAAGATGGATTTCAGAGATCAAACGTTAGACCTATTACCATAAAAATCCTAGAGGAAACCCTAGGTAGTACCCATTCAGGACATAGCATGGGCAAGACTTTATGTCTAAAACAATGCCAACGGCAGCAAAAAAGCCAAATTGACAAATGGGATCTCATTAAACTAAAGAGCTTCCTGCACAGCAAAAGAAACTACCATCAGAGGAACAGGCAACCTACAGAATGGGAGAAAATGGTAATCTACTCATCATCTGACAAAGGGCTAATATCCAGAATCTACAAAGAACTCCAAACAAATTTACAAGAAAACAAACAACCCCATCAAAAGTGGCAAAGGATATGAATAGACATTTCTCAAAAGAAGACATTCATACAGCCAAACACATGAAAAAATGCCTACTCATCACTGGCCATCAGAGAAATGTGCAAAATCAAAACCACAATGAGATACCTACCCTCACACCAGTTAGAATGGTGATCAATAAAAAAGTCAGGAAACAAGGTGCTGAGAGGATGTGGAGGAATAGGAACACTTTTACACTCAGTTGGTGGGATTGTAAACTAGTTCAACCCCATTATGGAAAAACAGTATGGCTTATTCCTCAAGGATCTAGAACTAGATGTACCATATGACCCAGCCATCCCATTACTGGGTATATACCCAAAGGATTATAAATTATGCTGCTCTTAAAGACACATGCACACGATAAGCTTATTGCAGCACTATTCACAATAGTAAAGACTTGGAATCAACCTAAATGTCTTCAGTGATAGATTGGATTAAGAAATGTAAGTAATACTATACACCATGGAATCACCATGCCTCATAAAAAAGGATGAGTTTGTGTCCCTTTAGGGACATGTAATGCAGCTGAATCCATCATTCTAGCAAACTATCACAAGAACAGAAACCAAACACCCATTGCTCTCAAATTACAGTAAGTGGGAACTGAACAATGAGATCACTTGACCAGGAAGGGAACATCACACACCGGGCCTATCAAGGGGAGGGGGAGGGGGAGGGATTGCATTGGGAGTTATAATTGATGTAAACAGATGAGTTGATGGGTGCACACCAACAAGGCACAAGTATACATATGCACAAACCCGCACGCTATAACATGCACCCTGCCAAATCCCAAAAGTACATAATAATAATAAATAAATTTTAAAAAATAATAATAATAATAAACTACAGGATCATATATACATAATTATTATCTGTATGAGGAAACCAAAAGATTTTTGTCACTCACTTTATTGTGATATTCACTTTATGGTGGTTGTCTGGAACAAAACTCACAGTATCTCCAAGATACGCTTGTTATTTAGATAGAAACTGGAAATAACTCACTTTAAGTATTTTTTAAAATAAAATATTCATTTTAAAATATCATTTAACCTTATAGAACATAAAATTCTGGGAAGATGGTAAACTCAGCTAACAAAGAAACAATTTTGCTTTCACATATTGAAAAATGCAGGTTTAATTAAATATACTTTATAATGCAATTTATGTTTGAGCTCAAAGGAAAAAGGAAAACTCACAAGTTATTAAAAAGAAGAAACTTAGAGAAGAATGGTAAGCTAGCAGGTCAAAATCATAGTGGTCCTGCAAAAATACTGTATAGTGTATTGGACAAAAGAGCCACAAGTTTGGGTTTCACAGTGTGCATAAGGAGAGCTTATGTGATGTTTTGCACACAAGAGGCAGGATGCTGGAACTGACACACCTCAGTGATTGTAAAATTAGAAGTAGTACACCCACTGAGGCAGGATAGATAGTCAAGACAGTAACTATGCCCTTGGGATGCAGCAACCTTAACCATAAATACAATAAGCTCCAGCATTTGCATGGTAGTCAAGCTCATTCAAGCAAAACTCTCTCCAACAGGGATTTCTACTGTAGAGACCATGTGCATTTTGATTTTACTTGTCCTTGGACTGACCCTTTGTTCATTTAGACATGTGATGTATGAACAAGCACGTAAAGCTACTGCACATGTGCAGCCAAAGAACCACCCGTAACATGCTTACCAGCAACACTCTTTCCCACTCCCTTACAAATAACCAGGGAAGCCTCCCATAAAGAGATCTCCCTGGTGCCATCTTTGCTGTCTCATCCTTCAAAGCACCCTACCCTGAATCCTCTCTCAGGGTGTACTGTCTATTCTGCATGTAACTTTCAGAGTATTATTTCTCCTTTGCAACAAATTGTTCTATGTTGCATCTCCTTTGCTGTGTGTGTCTTAAATTCTTTTAAACTAAGAAGGTAAGAACCAAAGTTTCACAACAGCTATCAACACCACTATCTTAGAACCAGAAAAACCAAAATGTGTCTCAGGAGCGGTATCTGAAAACATAAAGGGAAGAAAACACATCAAACCAAAAATTAATTTTTCAAAATTTAGCATGGAAAACTAAAAGATGAACTTTTTGTTAGGTAATAGAACCCATGATAGGTAAAGCTATAAAGCCTAAGTTTGCCCTATCAATATGAAATTCAAATCTCCAAAATGACAAATGAATTCAATAATTGGTTCTAGACCAATAAATCCCCCAGACTACCTGGAAATTAAAAACACACACACAAATTTAAAAAAAAAAAAAAAAACACTTTGTAACCACATGTCTATAACCAGATACCTGGTTACAGACCAAGGTATCTGGGACCAGATACTTTGAGAATAAAACAATGACTATAAACATAAACTTAAAATTTAAAAAAAAAATACACCACAAACCACATGAGGACATGATCCTCCATAAGGAAAATACTGACAATCAAGAATATTTGATCCCTAAGTACTTAAGATAATAGAAAATTAGACTCTATAAGATAGTATGTTCAAAACAAATACAGAGATGAAAGAAGAGAAAATATAAGATAAACTGTATGGGAGACTATGGAAGAGAACTAGCAACATTGAAAGTTACACACACACAATTTTTTTAGAGAAATTAAACATTTGATGTGTGGACACAGCTGGAGATTGAATTGAGCAGCTGGAAATTAAAGCTGAGGAAATACTAAGAATGCAATACATACTAATAAAGCAATAGAAAATATACAGCAAAGCTTATCAAATATGGATGATAGAAAGAGATATCTAACATATACTTCATAAATGTTCTACTACAATATTAGGGAGAATGTTGAAGAGTCAACATTTGAAATAATAATGTCTGAGGATTTCTAGAATTGGTGAAAAGTGTAAGTCCTCAGATTGAAACTGTGCCCCAACATAATCAGAATACACACACACACACACACACACACACACACACACACACTCACACACACACATATATATATATATATATATTTTTTTTTTTTTCTGTGTTCCCATTTTCAGCCAGAAGTCGGGCCAGGGATTCCCTGGTGGCCCATGTCACCCGAAGAACACAGTGACACCCAGCAGCCGGCAACTTTTCCACGGGGAGTCTGAGTGGGAAGAAAGGGGCCTGGGGCAACTAGAATGGGTTTGTAGGACTTAGAAAAGGGTGACATCTCCTCAAAATACACGACAGGTCCCTTTCATGGGATGAAGGGAATGTTGCCTGCCATACTACCACGAACTATGAAAAGGCCAGAAGGGTCACAGCACAAGCCAGCACTCGTGAAGGCGGCGGGTGCACCACGCAGGCGGTACAGAGCTCTTCCCTAAGCGGGACCCACAGTCCGGAGTGTGGCCACAGCCCCGAGCAGAGCTGATGCAGGGACTCCCAGAGCAGCCTCCCTCCATGCTCATTCCTGCTGCACCCAAAGCACAGGCTGGCTGGTGTTCTGAGGACTTGTGACGTCAGCCCCACGCACTGTGCCCCAACATCATTAGAATACCAAAATATGTATGTTTTCTTTCTTTGTTCCTGTTTTCAGCAGGATCTGTATATCCACACCTAGACACATTGCCTTGGAATCACAAAACCCCAAAGACAAGCAGAGAATCAGAAACAGGCAAATAGAAAAGGCAGAATATTGGCAAAGAATTAACTTAGACCTATCCTCAGCAAAAATAGAAGTCAAAAGGAAATGCATTCATATTATCCAAATACTGAAGGAAAAATAATTCCTTTAGGAATTTTATTCCCAGATTATCATTTAAGAAGGCAGAGTAGACATTTGCAGACTGAACAATTCATCACACCTTACTGAAAGAAACAATAAATGATGTACCTCACTAAGAGTAAAACTGAATCCAGAAGGAGGAAGAGATCTATAAGAAACAATTATGAGGCAATAAATTGGTAAACATTTGCATATATTAAATATTTATCAACTGAAAACTACAGAAATTATAATGACTATTTTGGTACTTAAGTACTAAAACTAAACAGGAATTAAAATACTGTGTAACAACAACATGACAGATACTAGTATAAATGCATGTAACAATAATCACAAAAATTAAAAACATTAAACTTTCCATTTGAAAAAAGAAAAGTGACAGATGAATCTTAATTCTAAAAGTTTAATTTCATGTCTTTTATCAGATGATCTTCCATAATAATGACTCAGAAGCAATAAAGTTAAAAGACAAAAAAGATAAAGCAAAAGTCAACTATAAGACACCAGACACTGCAATATTAACAAACATAACTAAATAAAAATAGTACAATAAATGTTTTCTTCATTATCAGGTTCTAAATTACAATTTTAAAATATGTAAATCAAGAATTAGCAAAATTCTAGTAAGTTGTGATGTAATCATAATAGTAAACTTTATCAACTGAGATATCTCAAAAACTAAACTAGTCAGAAATGTTTTCATAAAGTGGGTGATGATATAGATCAGGATATCACCAACGAATATAGAATTCTACATTCAAAAATTAGATAATAAATAGGTATTTGTAAAGATCTTCCTTCTGAGGAGACAGAGTGGGAAACAGGATAAATATTGAGGTTCTGGATGTATCTCTAATATTTTACTTTTTTAAAAAATAGAAAATATAGCCAAATGTTGATTTCTGTAAGTCTGTGTGGTGAGTACACAGATGTCTGTTATTGTTCCATATTTTTCAAACTATGTGTGTGTCTGTGTATATATGTATATATGTATATATGTATGTGTGTATATATATATATTTATGTGTATATACATATATTTTTTCAGATAGGGCTCTGTCACCCAGGCTGAAGTCCAGTGCTGTGATCATGGCTCACTGCAGCCTCAATCTCCCAGACTCAAGCAATCCTCCCACCTCTACCTCCGAGTAACTGGAACTACAGGCACTTGCCATCACGCTCAACTACTTTCCTTTTTTTATTTTTATTTTTTGTAGAGGTGGGGTTTTCCTATGCTGCTCAGGCTGGTTTTGAACTCCTGGCCTCTAGTGATCCTCCCACTTGGGCCTCCCAGTATTGGAATTAGAGGTGTGAGCTACCGTGCCCAGCCTCAAATGATATATTTTTTAAAAAGATTAGCTTGATTTGGAAAGAAGGAAGAAAGAGAAGCATAAGACCCAAAAAAGTTAGTATAGTAGGAGCAAAGTTCTATTGTTGTGTAACAAGTTATTACAAGTGTAATGGCTTGAAACAATGCTGATTTATTTATCTCACAGTTAGGGTATCTGCCCAGGGTATCACACTTAAGGCGCTGACTGGGCTGTGTTCTTATCTAGAAGCTCTGGGGATGAATTCATTTTCTTTTTTTTTTTAATTTTAATTATTTTTTATTTTTTATTTATTTTTTATTATTATTATACTTTAAGTTCTAGGGTACATGTGCATAACGTACAGGTTTGTTACATATGTATACTTGTGCCATGTTGCTGTGCTGCACCCATCAACTCGTCAGCACCCATCAACTTGTCATTTACATCAGGTATAACTCCCAATGCAATCCCTCCCCCCTCCCCCCTCCCCATGATAGGCCCCGGTGTGTGATGCTCCCCTTCCCGAGTCCAAGTGATCTCATTGTTCAGTTCCCACCTATGAGTGAGAACATGCGGTGTTTGATTTTCTGTTCTTGTGATAGTTTGCTAAGAATGATGGTTTCCAGCTGCATCCATGTCCCTACAAAGGACACAAACTCATCCTTTTTTATGGCTGCATAGTATTCCATGGTGTATATGTGCCACATTTTCTTAATCCAGTCTGTCACTGATGGACATTTGGGTTGATTCCAAGTCTTTGCTATTGTGAATAGTGACATTCTGGGTGTTGGAAGGACTCAGTTCCTTACAGTTGTAAGACTGAGGCCTTTGGACTGAGTTTTCTCTTTGTGCCTAGAGGCTACCCACCATTCCCTGCCTTGTGGCACCTCCTTTCCAAAACCAGCAATGGAGAATATCCACTGCAGAGAATCCTCTGCATGCTTTGAATCTCTTTCACTTACTTCTGCCTCTGGGCTCTAGATATACTTCTAAAGTGGTGGTCCTCAACCTTTTTGGCATGAGGGATTGGTTTCATGGAAACCAGTTTTTCCACAGATGGCAAGGTGGAGAGAGAGAGAGTTTTGGGATGAAACCATTTCAGCGCAGATTATCAGGCATTAGAGTCTCATAAGTAGCACACACGTAACCTAGATTTCTCACATGCGCAGTTCACAACAGGGATCACACTCCTATGAGAATCTAATGTTGCTGCTGACCTAACAGGAGGCGGAGCTCAGGCAGTAATGTTCTCTTGCCAGCAGCTGTGTGGCCCGGTTCCTGACAGGCCATGGACTGATCTGCAGGCAGGGGGTCGGGGACCCCTGTTTTAAAGGATTCACATAATTAGGTTAGGCCTACTTGAGTAATCTCCTTTTAATTACCTGAAAGAAAACCAATTCGTAACCTTAAATACATTTTGTCATTTAATAGAAAATAAAAATAGGATTGATATACCATTGAATGCACGAGTTCTGCTCACATTTTATAAGGAGGGAATTATAGAAGGAAAAGGGTCATTGGGTGTCACTGTGGAATTCTGCCTACCACAGAGGGTATTCTCAGCTGCTCACATGGAGAATGAAGGAATAACTTGGATGTGGATGTCAGGGGAGGTAGGGACACTTGAGAAGGAAGGTAACTTGGCATTTAGGGATTTTCTAAACCAGTTTATTGTGAACTACGACAAACAAAAATGTATAAAATATAAGTACAACTGAATGAATTGTTATAAATTACCAAAAACTTCAAAACAGATGACAGCCCACAACTCAGAAAACTTCCATATGCTCCTTTTAATAATAAACCTTTTCCCCTAAAACATCGCTATCCTGACTTATGTTAATCACTTTTCTGCTTTTCCTTATTATTTCACTAAGTGGTATGCATGCATAACAACTATGGTTTAATTTTATTGCTTTTCTTTTTAAGTTTTATTTTAGTTTTAAACGGACAAATTATAATCATATACACTTATGGAGTACAATATAATGTTTGGATATATATATTCATTGTGAAATGATAAAATCAGGCTGACATATCCCATTTTGTTACTTTTTGAATGTCAATAAATAAAATTATACTTTATTTATTGATCGCACCTGACTTTTTTCTATCAACATCATATCCAGAATATCAATTTATGTTATTGCATGTGGCTATCACCCTGTTCATTGTATTGCAACATAATATTTCATTATACAGATATATTACAAATTACCCATCCATTCTACCACGGATGGGCATTTGAGTTATTTTAAACTAGTACTATAAATATTCTTACACATGGCTCAGGAACATTATGCACATTATTCTCAAATTTTAACCAAGGAGGATTTCTATGGCATAGGATATGCCTTTGTGGAAATTTAGCAGTTAGTGCCAAACCATAGTCTAAACTGGTTGAATCAAATTATGCTCCCAATGGGTATATGAGGGTCGTTTTCTGCCATACGCTCACCAATAGTTGGTTTTGTTAGTTTTGTCTTTATTTGTATTTTTAAACCAACCCAATAGATGTACCTTACTGCAGTTTTAGTTTATTTTATTGACTACAAATAAGGTTGAGAAACTTATCATATGGTTATTAGCCATTTGAATTTTATTTTTTGTTAAGTGCCTTTCAAATCCTTTGCTTATTTTTTCTGTTGTGCTGATTGTCTTCTTACTGATTTGGAACACATGTTTATATACCCTAGCTATAAACTCCTCGTGTATCATGTATATAAGTACTATATTTACACCCATATCAATGTATGCACACATATATTATGTCTGTAGTTTATGGAAGTAAAATTTCAACATAAAATTAACCATTTTAAAGTGAACAGCTCAGTAGCATTTAGTACATTCACCAAGTGGTGCAATCGCTACCACTAATTCCAAAGCATTTCTGTCACTCCAAAGTAAAATTCATTATCCATCAAGCAGTTTTCCCCATCTATCCCTCCCACAGCCCCTAGCAACCACCAATCTGTATTCTGTCCCTATGGATTTGTCTACTCTAGATGATTTGTATAAATGAAATCATACAATATGTGACATCCTGTATCTGGTTTCTTTCACTTAGAATAACTTTTCAGAGATTCATCTACATTTAGCATGTGCCAGTGCATCGTTCTTTTTATGAATCAATGATATATCATTGTATGGATATAAAATTTGTTTATTCATCTTTTGATAGACATTTGTGTTGTTTTCACCATTTGGCTTTTGTGAATAGCACTTCTGTGAACACATGTGTACATGTACTTGAGTACTCGTTTTCAGTTTTCTGGGATATACTTGGGGTGGAATTGCTTATGTCATATGGTAATCCTATGTTTAACTTTTTTGAGGATCTGCTTGCTCTTGGTTATATTGTACTGTAAATTTTTTCCTTCACTCTATGGCTTATATTTAACTCTTTTAATGGTGTCTTTTGATAAACAGTTATCAAATTTAATATAGTCACATTTATAGTCAATGATTTTTAAATCCTGCTTAACAAATCTTTTTCTAACTTATTTAGGAAAGTATTCACCTATATTAACTCTGAAGAGCTTTGGTGTGGCTTTTCATATTTAAGTGTACATTTCTCCTGGAATTGATCCTTTTCATATGGTGTGAAATATGGGTCAATTTTTATTTCTGCCATATGGATATCCAAATATACCAGCTCAATTACTTAAATAGACCATCTTTTCCTCCACTGCTCTTCATCACCACTTATGCGATAAACAAGTGTTCATACATGCATGTATCTGTCTCTAGGCTCTCTATCATATTCCTTTTTTTTTCATTTATTCTTGTTTCCATAAGGCATAGAAGAAGAAAAAAGCATCTTTCAACAGAAGCAAGAATGTGAGTATAGACTTAATGCAAGAATGACTCTTTTGAGGGTAAAGAAGTAAGATGCTGTTGCCTTTCTACTTACCATGGTTCTCACCTCACTCTCATCTTACTTGGAATAAAAGAAAAATCTTACCATGGTGGGATGGATTACATTGCTGGTCCCAATTCTGTACTTCACAGTAATAGAACTATGCATCCACACCTTTGTTATGGTCTCAAGCACAGCTGTTATTGACTTTAAGCTTTTCCAAATGACTTGCTTAGGCCAATGGGATATTAGCAGATAAGATGCAAGTAGAAGCTTAAAATGAGCTAGTATAGTTGCACTTACTCTCCTTGGACTCTGTGATATGCTCTGTGAAGGACATGCCCTAGGTAGCCACTGACCATTCAGCCTAGATCCCAGATTACACATATATGGAGCCAACCTGGAGCCAAGGTCAGCTCACCCACTGCCTGAAAAAAGAATCACCAAGCCAAGTCCAGTAAAGAGCAGATGACTCACAGTCAACCTGAAGACCTGTAGCAATAACATAAATCGCTGTTATAAGCCACTGAGGGAATTATTGAAAAAGACAGTGGAATGATTAATTACTCCATTCCAAAAACATGTATTGAACACACATTACAGCAGGGCACTGTATTAGGTGATTCGGGTGATACACAGCTAAACACCATCGTGTTCCTTCTTTCAAAATGTTTGTGGTATTGTAAGGAAAAACTGATTATTTTGCTCCACCAGTAGTGATTGAGGAGAGTAATTTTGGAAGCAGAGTTGGTTAGAAAGAAATCTAGGCAAGAGATGATGTAGGCTTTGAGATAGGACAGTGGCAGTGGGAACATATTAATTCAATACACAGAGCACATCTACTCATCAGACACTCTGCAATGTGCTGTCAATAAAAAGATAATGTAGATATGATTTCTGAGCTTCAGAAACTTACAATCTAGTGGAGTAAAGCAAGTTAAAGAGCAAGTGCAATAGGATAAAGAAATGCCGTTATACAGAAATTTTCAGTTTTCTATTTAAACAGACAAAGGACCTTTTTATTTATTCATTCCTCCTTCCAACAATAAATAGTAAATACCTAGAATATTCCAGGCACCATAAATTGCTGATTTTGAGGGATTAGTAGGAGTTCTTCAGTAAGAAAAAATGAAGAAGATGAGGTGTTCCATATGGTGGATACAGCACTACAGAGGCCAGGGCATGACAAGGCGTGTTGAGCTTGTTGAAGGGTTTTTGGTTCAGTTTGATCCAAGCAATGAGTTCTGAGGCTGGATATAGGTTAAATCAAGTCAAAAAACATAAAATAACTTTTTATTTTATTATTTTATACTTATCTATGATAGTAGTGAGGTGTTGTTAAAAGATTTTTAAGTGGGAAAGAATTGTGGTTCCCAAGGATCATCCTGGTGGCATCTCTGAAAGTTGTCACAGTCAAAATGGAGTCACTTGTGTTAACAACAAAACCAACAAAATCAAAAAAAAAAAAAAAAAAAAAAAAGAAACCTGACAAACAGAAACCCAGGAAGACCATAAAGAGAGGGTTCTCATGCAAAAATGCTTGTTAACAAAATCACAAAACGCTCTGCAGAAACCATAAGTTTTGCACAAAGTTAATTGCAACCTTACACAAAAAAATATTTCTTGGAGGACTTGTGCCCAGCAATGGCCTCTCCAACCTCGGACTAGTTCCACCCTTGTTATTGATCCATGTAGCCAAAGATAATTATCTGAAGACAATTATGTAATCCTACTCAGTTTTATTTTAAAAACTTTTTCCTTCTTTTTACCTCCCTGAACACTTGCATAGTTTACTATGGTATGTGTATTCCCATTGCAGTGTCCATTCCTGAATAAATATCATTTTCTTTTAGAGAGCCTCTCTTTGTTTATTATTTCGGTTGACGCAGTGTTGAGAACGGGCTGGAAGCAGAAAGTTTTAGAAGCAGGGAGACTGAAGGTGGTTGCTATTTTCCAATACCTTTGGAGTTAGAGGAGAGGTAAAAGATAAACTTTTTCTTGTGTTTGTTTAATTTCTTTTTTAATTAAAACAAATGGTGGTTACACAAGCACATTTTGTGTTATATCCACTTCTATGGACAAGAATGGTACCTGACACATTGTAGGTGCATGATAAATATTTTTAACAAGACAATAAGGATAGGATTTGTTATGAAGTTAAGTTATGAAGCACAATAAAATGAATACTAGTAAAACTCCTATCTATCCTAAGAATTAGAACCTAATTAATATGACTGAAGCTACTTTCGTGTTCATTTCTGGTCTCATTCACCTACCTCCTCCAGAGATAATTACTATCCTATCAATTTTACACATGCACATATATTTTATATTAATATATAACTTATTTTATGATTATACTATATATAGATACTAAATATGTAAATATACATAAATATATAAAGAATGTATTATTTCACTTTTGATTCAATTTGTACATTAGAAAAAATAGTTGTGTCAATAAGCACATGAAAAGGTGCCCAACATCATTAGTCATTAAAGAAATACAAATTATAACCAAATGAAAATTTCACACATACTAGGGTGGCTCAAATAAAAAAGCAGACAACAGCAAGTGCTGCTAAGGATGTGGAGAAATAGGAACCTTCACATACTACTGGTAAGATTTTTAAATGGTATGGACACTTCGAAAAATAATTTGGCAGTTATTTAAAATGTTAAATGCAATTACCTTATGATATGGCTTCACTCTGTGTCCCCACCCAAATCTCATCTTGTATCTTCCATAATTCCCATGTGTTGTGGGAGGGATCCCGTGGGAGATCACTGAATCATGGGTCTTTCCTTCCTGTGCTGTTCTCATGATAGTGAATGGGTCTCATGAGATCTTATGGTTTTAAAAATGGGAGTTTCTCTGCACAAGCCCTCTCTTTGCTTGCTGCCACCCATGCAAGATGTGACTTGCTCCTCCTTGCCTTCCACCATGAATGTGATGCCTCCCCAGCCATGTGGAACTGTAAGCCCAATAAACCTCTTTCTTTTGTAAATTGCCCAGTCTTGGGTATGTCTTTATCAGCAGCATGAAAATGGACTAATACACCCTATGACCAGCAATTCCATTTATAGGCATATATCCAAGAGAACTGAAAAATGTACGTCAAAACCAAAGTTTTTCACAAAAGTTCATAACAATAGTATTATTAATATTCCTAAAGTACAAATAACCCAGATTTCTATCTGATAAATAAATGAAATATGTTATATCCATATAATGGATATGACAGCAATAAAAAGTAATGAAATATTGCTTCATTGAAAAGGCTGGAGTGCAGTGGCATGATCATGGCTCACTTCAGCTTCAACCTTCTTGTCTTAAGCAATCCTGCTGCCTCATACCCCCAAGTGGCTGGGACTACAGGTACATGGCACCACACTCAGCTACTTATTTTAAAGTTTTTATGTAGAAACAAGGTCTCCCTATGCTGCCCAGTCAGGTCTTGAATTCCTAGGCTCAAGTGGTCCTCCTGCCTTGGCCTCCCAAATGCTGGGAATTACAGGCATGAGCCACTGTGCCCAGGCTAATATATATAAATCTTGAAGATACTATACTAAGTGAAAAAGGTAAGACTCAAAAGGTCACATATTATATAATTCCTTTAAAGAAATGTACAAAATTGGCAAATCCATGGAGACGGCAAATAAAGTAGACTAGTGGTTGTTAAAAGATGGGGAGAGAGAAAAAGAATAGTGACTGATAGATAATGAGATATCTTTTGGGGACTGTGGGGTCTCCCAGGTCCCCTACCTCCCCATTTACCTTTCAGCCAACTGCGTGTTTTCCCCTGCAGGCTTGAACCCACGCCAGGGCCTTGAACATTCCCAGGCACTGATAAAGGTGTTTAGATTGTTTCTCAAAACATTAAAAGATCAAGCATGTTACTAAAGACTTAGAAACTAGCCCCAGCCCTGAGCTACATTCCTTAAACTTCCATATAAACCAAGCTTGTCCAACTCACAGCCCGCGGGTCACAGGCAGCCCAGGACTGCTTTAAATGCGGCAACACAAATTTGTAAATTTTCTTAAGACATTATGATTTTTTTTGTGATTTTTTTTTTAACTTATCAGCCATCGTTAGTGTTAGTTTATTTTATGTGTGGCCCAAGACAATGTTTCTTCTTCCAATGTGAAGCCAAAAGATTGGACATCCCTGACATAAACTCCATAACCCCATCTTCTCATTACTGATATACCAGGGTAGAGCATCTCTTTTCTTGCTATCTGTTGCGAGGACTCTACAGCCCTCTGTATGTTAAGTTCCCATAATAAATGCTTTGTGTTATTCACCTTAGCATTTAGTGCTGCTTTCTTTGGAATCCCAATCAGTCTCGTCTCAAGACAGTTTGGGCATTTAGGGACATCCCTTGCAGGAACACCCCAGCTGCCATTTTAGAGTAACTCTGGGCACAGGTTCAGCAGGACAGAAGAGGGATGATGAAAACGTTTTGCAACTAAATAGTGGTAATGGCTGCACAGCTCTGAGAATTTACTAAAAACCACTGAATTGTACACTTTCTTTTTTTTTTTTTTTTTTTTTTTTTTTGAGACAGAGTCTCACTCTGTCGCCCAGGCTGGAGTGCAGTGGCATGATCTCGGCTCACTGCAACCTCCACCTCCCAGGTTCAAGCAATTCTCCTGCCTCAGCCTCCTGGATAGCTGAGATTACAGTCACACACCACCACGCCCTGATAATTTTTGTATTTTTAGTAGAGACGAGGTTTTCACCATGTTGTCCAGGCTGGTCTAGAACTCCTGACCTCAAGTAATCCATCCACCTCAGCCTTCCAAAGTGCTGGGATTACAGGTGTGAGCCACCGTGACTGGCCTGAATTGTACACTTTTAAAAGGTAAATTTTATGGTATGTAAATTATATATCAATAAAGGTATTATAAAAATAATAGCAGTCTGTATTAGTCTTAAGAAATTTGTTAGGGCTAGGTATAGTGACTCACACCTATAATCCCAGCACTTTGTGAGGCCAAGGCAGGTGAATCACTTGAGGCCAGGAGTTTGAGACCAGCCTGGCCAACATGGTGAAATCCCATCTCTACTAAAAATACAAAAATTAGCCAGGCACGGTGGCACATTTCTGTGATCCCAACTACTCAGGAGGCTGAAACATGAGACTCGCCTGAACCTGGGAGGCAGAGGCTGTAGTGAGCTGAGACTGTGCCACTGCCCTGCAGCCTGGGCAGCAGAGTGATACACTGTCTCAAAAAAATAAATAAATAAATAAATAAAAATAAAATACACAAAAGAATGAAATTTGGTTTTTTTCATTTACAATTGTATTATTAAGATTTATCTGTGTTGTTGCATATGTATATATTTATTTTCTCTGCTATGTAATATTCCATTATGTAAACATACTTTATTCATTCATTCCCCTATCAATAGCATTAGTCTTGCATACCACTATAAACAACACAGCTATGAAAGTTACTCTATATATAGCCTTCCAAACTAACCAGTACACATCAAGGATACAATCACAAGGTCATCAGTATGCACACTGGTTACTTAAAAAATACCATTGGCTGGGTGTGATGGCTCACACCTGTAATCCCAGCACTTTGGGAGGCTGAGGCAGGTGGACCACGAGGTCAGGAGATCAAGACCATCCCGGCTAACACTGTGAAACCCTGTCTCTACTAAAAATACAAAAAGAAATTAGCCAGGCGTGGTGGCAGGTGCCTGTAGTCCCAGTTACTTGGGAGGCTGAGGCAGGAGAATGGCGTGAACCCAGGAGGCAGAGCTTGCAGTAAGCCGAGATTGCGCCACTGCACTCCAGCCTGGGTGACAGAGTGAGACTCCATCTCAAAAAAAAAAAAAAAAACCATCAAATTGTTTTCCAAGGTGGCTACACCACTTTACACTCTAAGAGTATAGAATAATGCTAATTGCTCCACACATAGAATAATAGTTCTTAAGTTTGACAATCTATTGGATTTAAAATATTTTCAATAAGGTGTACACCTTATACAAAAATTAACTCAAGATGGATTAAAGACTTAAACATAAAACCAAAAACCATAAAAACCCTAGAAGAAAACCTAGGCAATACCATTCAGGACACAGGCATGGGCAAAGACTTCATGACTAAAACACCAAAAGCAATAGCAACAAAAGCCAAAATTGACAAAAGGGATCTAATTAAACTAAAGAGCTTCTGCTCAGCAAAAGAAACTATCATCCGAGTGAACATGCAACCTACTACTAAATGGGAGGAAATGTTTGCAATCTATTCATATGACAAGATCTAATATCCAGAATCTACACGGAACCTAAGCAAATTTACAAGAAAAAAAACAACCCTATCAAAAAGTGGGCAAAGGATATGAACAGACACTTCTCAAAAGAAGACATGGATGCGGCCAACAAACATAAAAAAATATGCTCATCATCACTGGTCATTAGAGAAATGCAAATCAAAACCACAAAGAGATACCATCTCATGCCAGTTAGAATGGTGATCATTGAAAAGTCTGGAAACAACAGATGCTGATGAGGATGTGGAGAAATAGGAAAGCTTTTACACTATTGGTGGGAGAGTAAATTAGTTCAACCATTGTGGAAGACAGTGTGGTGATTCCTTAAGGATGTAGAACCAGAAATACCATTTGACCCAGCAATCCCATTACTGGGTATATACCCAAAGGATTTCAAATCATTGGGCTATAAAGACACATGCACATATATGTTTATTGAAGTGCTCTTTACAATAGCAAAGACTTGAAACTAACCCAAATGCCCATCAATGATAAATTGGATAAAGAAAATGTGGCACATATACACCATGGAATACTATGTAGCCATAAAAAAAGAATAAGTTCATGTTCATGTCCTTTGCAGGGACATGGATGAAACTAGAAAACATCATCTTCAGCAAACTAACACAGGAATAGAAAACCAAACACTACATGTTCTCACTTATAAGTGAGAGTTAAACAGTGAGAATACATAGACACATGGAGGGGTACATCACACACTGGGGCATGTTGGGGGGTGGGGGACAAGGAGAGGGAGAGCATTAGGACAAATACCTAATGCATGTAGGGCTTAAAATCCAGATGACGGGCTGATAGATGCAGCAAACCACCATGGCACATGTATGCCTATGTAACAAACCTGCATGTTCAGCACATGTATCCCAGAACTTAAAGTAAAATTTTAAAAATACAAAAATTTAAAAAGATATTTTCTATTCCTAAATTGTGTTTTCCTGATCACTAATGAAGTTGAGAATATTTATACATTTTTATTTTTTCTTTAGTGTTTCATGTTCTCTGAAATACTTATTTGTCTATTTGGGTTTACATATTTTTATTATTGACTTTTTAGGAGTTATTTAGGTATTCTGAACCATAATGCTTTTTAAATAAGTGTTGCAAATAAATCTTCCTAGTATGTGGCTTGTTTTTTTATTTACTTTATGGTATAATTTAACAAACAGCAGTTCTTAAACTTACATTTAGTATAACTGAAATTTAGTATAGTCATTTATTAAAATATTGTCCACTATAGTTAATGCTTTTATGTTTTAAGAAATCTGCCCGTACTCCAAGGTCATGATATTTAATCTACGTTTTTCTGTATTTTTTCCCAAATGTTTAAAGGCTTGCTTTTCATTTTTAAGTCTATTTCAGCTGACACTGAATTTTGTGCAAGACATGAGATAGAAATCCAATTTTATTTTCTTCCTAATGTATAATCAACTACCCCATCACCACCTACTACACATACTATAGTAAGTTGCAATGCCTATTCTTCCAAACATTGAGCTTCCATATGTCCTTAGGGGTTTGAGGCTCTCTCTTGAGGTTATTTGGCTAATAAGTCAATCCTTGACCTAATACCATACTTACTTAAATACTATAAATTTGTGGTGTTATGATCCTAGCTATGTTGACTATTGAGTGCTTGAAATGTGGGTAGTCTAAAATGAGATAAATTCTGTAAATGTAAAATATATACTGTTTTTTACAGACTTTTGAATAAAGTATATTTTTTACTTATTTTTATAATGATTACATATTGAAATAATATTTTCAATATATTGGGTTAAATGTGTTATTAAAATACATATTATCCATTTGATTCATATCAGCTTTTTGCTTTTAATGTGGCTGCTAGATAATTTTAAATTACATGTGTAGCTTGTATTACATTTCTATTGAGCACCCCTGCTACAGATTTATATTATCTTAATATTAATATCAAGAGCAAACATCCCAGATTATTCTTTTTCAGGAGTGGGTTGCCTATTCTTGACTTTTTGTTCTGTTATATTAATTTTAGATTAACCTCATAATATAGCATTAAAATTCCTTTTGGAATTATGATTGAAATTGCATTGAATCTATAGGTAAATTTTGGGAGAATTGAAATCTTCCAAATGTTACAATTTATCCACGATCATTACATGTTTCTCCATTTATTTAGGTCTTTTTAAAGACTGTTTAACGAGGACTAAAATTTCCTAGGTAAAGGTTTTCCACATCTCTTTTTACTTCTATGTATTTTATGTTTTTGTTGCCATTTTAAATAGCATCTTTACAAAAATTATAATTTTTCATAATTTCATTTTATTAATGCCAAAGACAATGAATGCTCATTGTAATTAATACAGTGTGGAACAAAGAAAGTTCATCTGTATCATACTATCCCTCCTCCATGAGGAGAGTGCCACCAAAAGATTGTGGTACATGTTCCTTCAAATTTTCTTTCCTGTTCACATACTAACACACTGGTAGTGTTAGTAAAATGAAATAATATATGCAGACTACTTAGCATATAATAAGTATTTCAATTAATGTATTAGTTATTAGAAGGATTATTTAAAGTATTATTAGAAGTAATATTTGAAAGTTGTGTTTTTTATCCTTTAATTGTCAAGGATATGGAAATACAGGGGCTTTGCATATTTATCTAGCCATACTGCTAAATTCTTTTATTATTTATAATAATTTATCTGTAGATTCTGACAAGGTTTTCTGAGCTATGAATTGATATGACTTGATGACTAGTGGGATATAGTTACTAGAACAGGCGGAGTTGTCTGGGATACTCCCAAGATTTCTTCATTAATTCAATAAACAGTAACTATATCAAGAGTAGTAAAGGGGACACTTCTAAGAGAATTTGCCATCACAGGACAATTTTACAAAATACTTTTATTCTCTGTGCTTTAGTTTCTTCATCTGTAATAGGAATATACTAATTTGCAATTTTCTTTTAGAAGTTTATTTCATTTTTAGTAGCCTTTTCATTGTCATAATGGTGCCTAAATTTTAAGCATCACATGGTACCAGCTCTTTAACAAACTAGAGCACTTGAACTGTTGTTTTAAGAAGCACCATCAGAAGGACTCTGTATTTCAAGTGTCAGCCATAAGGAACATGATTTGTGTTTGGATTTAACTAGCAATCCCTTACAAACAGGTTAAAGCTTTCCACATTTGTCACTTGGTTCATTGTAGGATGTGTTTGTAATTGAAATTAGCAAGCAACTTTTAGCCCCATATCATAGACAGAAAAGCAAAATGTCTTCAATCGAAGACCACTGGGATGGATCCCAGTCAATATCATTTCTGCCAGATTAAGATTTCTCCCATACACCTGTTCTGGGAGAAGTTTTCCACTTCAAACATGCAGTCTGTAAATGTCCCCAAGTTACCATATGTGAACAGGTACTGCTAAATTTCATCACTCTTGAATATTCAGCCAGTTTCTCTCTCATTTTTCTTCTTCGTTACCTTTCAATGTCATATTTGGTGGGTTATGAAGTTCCAAAAGCATCTTAGGTTTCCTTATGGCCAGAGATCTAAGAGATTCCTAAGGCCACTCAAAACTCCTCCCACCACCATTGTGGCCCCAGGCCCTGAATTTCCTTGTGTGAGATCCTTAGGCCAAAACATGGTAACCCACTTGTGTCCACTCACACTGTTGACTGCCTTCACGACAGAATCTTTTCAGAAACAGAAATCTCAGCAGTTAAGCCAAATCCAAGCTTTTGTTCTCTAGACAGTTGGAACCCATAGTGAACACATTTCTTCCATCTACTTCCTGCAGGAGGTCTCTGTGCCATTTCTATTCTGCAGCAGGAGACTCTGGGACTTTTCTGGCTTTGTGTTAAACATTCCAATGCTCTTAAACTATGGCATCTGGAAACAGAAGAGGCTTGAAGAAAGCAGGTAGCATAAGTGAAATTCTGTACCTTTATATGCTAGATAGCTTTTTTTTTTTTTTTTTTTTTTTTTGAGACAGAGTCTCACTCTGTCACCAGGCTGGAGTGCAGTGGCATAATTTTGGCTCACTGCAACCTCCACCTCCCGGGTTCAAGCGATTTTCCTGCCTCAGCCTCTCAAGAAGCTGGGACTATAGGTGCACACCAGCACGCCCAGCTAATTTTTGAATTTTTAGTAGAGACAGGATTTCACCAGGTTGACCAGAATGGTCTCGATCTCCTGACCTCATGATCCACCCATCTCAACCTCCCAAAGTGCTGGGATTACAGGCGTGAGCCACCATGCCTGGCCAGAGACACATTCCTACAGGCAACAAGAGACTCATTTCCCAGAGGGAGGTGTCCATCAGCTAACGGGAGACATATCAACCAACACAGGAAGCCCTGGGTTTCCGAGGCGAGCAGACTCTGTCATGAAGGTGTTCTTTCTCGGTTCTCCTCAGCCTCCTTTTCAGAATCTTTAGACATCTTTTATCACTGTCTTTCATTGTCTGAAAGTCCTACAGCCCCTGTAGCTGGCACCCCACAGTTAACAATTATATTGTCTACAGATATATCATTCTTTGCTGGCTCCAGAGATGAAATCTTGTTTCCTATTTCCTATCTGGGTAGAGAGTGGTCAGACCAGCTCAGCTGCCCTTTCTCTATGTTGCCAAGTTGATCTAACAATATTTCCAATTGGTTTAATGATTTGCTTCTCTAGAAGTCTCTGTCACTTCTGTTTTTTAATTTTCAAAACAAGCATGCAGAATGAGCCATATTCTATTTTTAAGGAAGAGAAAACTGATGGACATACACCCTGGTGATTCATCCGCAGGTTTTCATCTAGTTAAACAGTAGGAGCGCAAGACCCCATAACCCCATTCATTTATCCAATGGTATGTTTTACCGTAACATGCTACCTCTCCCTCTAATGATTGATTTGGCTGACAAACCTCAGTCTCTGAATGACTGATATGAACCAAAAAGCAAATTATCGAGAGCCATGTGTCTAGCCCTGACTAAGCCCAGCAGAGCAGATGCTGATTTGCTGGAGACAGCTATAGTGTCATTAAGGAAACAGGATTTCACATCTGGAGCCACCACAGAATCATATATAACCATCGACAATATAATTGTTAATTGTGGGATGCCAGCTCCAGGGGCTGTAGCGTTTCAGACAATGAAAGACCATGATAAAAGATGTTTAAAAATGCTTTAAGCTGATCTTCAATGATGGGAAACACTTGGAAAGTCAAAGGTGACATAGGTGGACAAGAGAACAACAAAATATGCAAAGGAAAGTCGTCTTGGGACTAGAGATTGGTCTGCGCTGCCACTTCCCCCACAGTTTTATCCTCATGGCCTCCCATGGAGCTGGAGGAAAGAGCGGGCAGTCCCCATCCTCAAGTGGAGCTCACTCTATCAGGCAGTGCATCCGCTGAGCATTGCTCTACGCTAAGCATGCTGCCAGGTGAAACAGAGCCTAAGGAGGTGGGGGGGCTAGAGGAGTCACACCACAAAACCATCCGGTTTCAGTGGCCTAGCTCAGGCACCACTTGCTTGCATTCTGCCCAGAAAACCTGACAGTTTAAATCCTTTATCTCCCTCAAATACATAACATAAACACTTTCATGAAAGTGAGTTCGCCATGGAAAATAATCTTTTCATCTTCTATTTTTGTGTTAAAGTCATTATTTCGAACAACCAAAAGTTGGGGGTCTCCAAATATCAATCTAGGCATTTTTATCTCTCATAAAGGATGTCTCTATGTAGACATTTTGCATAGGGAGTTTTTTGACACAAGGATAGCTCAGCTGTCAACAGCATGTTGAAACTTCTCTGCTCCTGGATAGTGCTGACTAGCTCAGTGACGGCAAAGAAAATAAAAAAGCAAACCTGAGCAATTGCACGGACTGCATTTTCCCACAGGAGCAGCCAGTTCTTAGAGGTTTTCTCCATTTCCTTTGGGGGAAGTGGGGTAGTAATACCTCCCAGACTTCTCTCTGCCTCTTGCTGGTCACTCCCTCCCTTGCCCTGCTCTCCCTGCTCTTACTCTGACCCCCTAACCTTGGCTATTCTTTCCTGGAGCTCCAGCCTGGAAAAAGAAAAAAGACACAGGTTCTCCTATAGGCCTGCAGTTAAAACTCCTAGAAAGATACAAACTTACCTCTTTCCAGACTCCAATATGACACAGCACAATGCTTTGAAACTTCTCACCATTTTCAACTGCGTGTTAAACTGTAGGTTTTATAAGGCACCTTGAACAGTTTTATAAGGCACTTGTAGGCACTGCCATTAAAACTAATTGAGTTATCATTAAAAAGAATGCCTCTGAAGCAGCAGTCACGCCCATTATCTCTTTTCTCTAGACTAGCTGATCATCTCTAGGCTTAGCACTTGCTTTAGAGACAGGGCTCACACTGTCGCCAGTGCCTTCCCCTCTACTAAATCGTCCATCTTTAGCACAGCATCCAGCATCCGGTGTGCCTTCTTGTCTAGTAAGATTTCTACATTACACATACTGTGCTAATGCCCTATGAGAAGCTTGAAACTGGATTTAGATGGGGATTTTTCTTCTAGACTCTATTTTATTTCATTATTATTATTATTATTATCATTATTTTGAGAGAAAGGCACACTAAGTCTGTGATTAAGTAGCTTAAAATTTATTTTTCTTCAAGGTTCACCTTAGTGAAAAGATTTTGTTCTCAAGTTTATCTTGGAACTGAGAAGTGATGTTCTGAGCACACATGTTGGTTTGATGGCTACTCTGTGTAATGTTGGACACTTGGACAAGCCACTCCACCTTATTGTTAACTCAGTGTATAGGTTCCCTTAGGCCCCCTAACCCTACTTTCTTTCTTTGTCCTGACGGAAAAAAACAGAGTACCTTGACCACTCTGTGGCCTGGCTAGCTACATGTTTTCTCTTGCAGGCTTGAACCCAAGCAAGGGCCCCTGAACATTCCCAGGCATTGATAAACTTGTTTAGATTGTTGCCTGAAATACAGAAAAATCAGACATATTGCTAAACATGTACACTGAGCCAAATTCCTTAAACCTTCATATAAACTCCATAACCTGACCCCTTCATGGTGGACATTCCTGGGTAGAACAGCTCTTTCCTCCTGTCTGTTGGGAGGACAGCTGCAGCAATCTGTATGTAAATCCCCTTAACTAATGCCTTTGACTCATCACTCTGGCATTTACAAATTCTTTCTTTGGAACCCCAACTGGCCCTATCTTGGGACAGTTTGGGGCAGTCTCTTTTGGGAATTTCTCTGCCACCACTTTTTGGGCAACTCCAGCCATGGTGGAAATGAAACACAAACATTTCATTTCACTTGTTTCATTAAGTGCCCCTTGGAGAACCCTTGCATCAGAGTCGTCAGTTATTCTTGCTGAAATGCAGATTCTTGGGTTCTCCAACAGAACTACTGAATCAGAATCTTTGCTCCCAGCAGTGCTCCCAGAATTCGCATTTGTTTTTCAAACTCCCCAGGTATTACTTGTAGACAATGAAATTGGCAAACCACTACCTTAACTTATAAGGGCACTGCCATTTATGGCACCTAAATGATTTGAAAGCACTAGTTTCAATTGAGACATCAGAGGAAGCAGTGTCTTGCCATTTTACTAAAAGCCCTTCTTCCCAGGTGAGCTTTGTCAGAACAACCTTGAAATGCCAACATGAAAAACGGAAGTGCCATTAGGCCCCATTTAGTGACTGCAGAATTACTGGGTAATTTTTTTTTTCAAGTCATTGGGTACAAATTATATTTTCTAGTGTGTCAGCATTTTTTTAATTCAAGTTTCCACTAGTAATCTGTTTTGCTGTGAATACTGGGTAAACTCCATGCCCAGCAGCCAAAATTTTTGGATGCAATAACTCATTTACAGAATTCTCATATATTCATCAAGGGATGAAAGCATGATTTCATAGAATTGAATTTTAGAGCTCTTATGCAACTGAAAATTATATGGACCAATTTTCTCATTTTAAATTGGAAGCATTGAAGTGACTTTTCTCTTCCCATTTCCATCTCGGTCCCCAACTCATCACAGCCTGCCTAATTCTAAACATCTTCCTGCTTAAATGCCACATCCTTAGCCTTGCTTGGTCTGTTCTTCCCCTCCTCTGTGCTGCCTCAGCATTTTGTCTCAACCTCTTCAAAGCATGTTACACATCTGCCTGATATTAGTTTCATTTATATTCCTTTTTACCCCTAATGAATCCTTGAAAACAGAAAACGTATTTTGTTCATCTCTATGACTTGTAGGCAATGCAAGGTACACAGTAAGTGCTTACTACATTTTCATGGAAAGACTTGGCACAGAGCAACCTAGGAGGTAATGGAGGAATGGATACTCCTATTATTACTGTTCATCACATATATTTATTTAGTTCTTACTATGCATCAGGCACTGTTCTGAGACATTGTCAACCTCAAATAATCAAAAGTGGCAGGATCTATTTTAAAGAGCGTTTATCCAAGTGCAAAATGGAGGATGGCCCACCCAGGAAACACAGATTACAAACAATGGCAGTGTTCCAAAGTGCAGAAGTTTGGAATTGTTTATATAAACAAGGCTTAGGGGAGTTTAAAAGAATTTCAACGTCATCTTCTATGTGAGGCTTCATGCATAGTTACAAGTGATCTGATTAGGTGAGATGGTCTTGTTTTTTTGTTTGTTTTTTTCAGGAAAGGTATATTTATTATAATATTCCACACTCAAGATGTAACTGTCATGGAGTCTTGGGTGCCATCTGGTCTGAGTTAGGTAGAGACAATAAAGGAGGCAGTTAATCATAACAAAGATTGGAAGATTGGAAGTGGGGAAGTCTGGTCTCTGGTCTCTCCCAGTCATTTATAGAACAGGAGCACTGAGGAGGAGAGTTAAGCTATAATCTGAGAAGCAACGTTGCAAACACACTGTGAGACTTAGTCTCCAGGGCTTAACTTCCTGTTTGGAATAATAAATTTAGAGGGTTCCAAATTTTTATTTTCTTTTACAACCTTTATATGCATCACCTCACAACAAGCTGTAGAACCACACATTACTGTTTTCCTCATTTTAGAAATGAAAAACTGAGGCACAGACAGGCCAAATCACTTGTACTAAATTATGAGACTAGAACAGGAGAGAACCCTCACTTGAAAAGGGAAGTCGGAACTCAGGGACTCTGATCTGATAACGCCTCTACATTGCCCCTCATAAAAGAACATGAGGGTCCTCCTTCCACAGGCATGCACTTCTCACTGTGTATGCCTCACCACAGCCAAACATGGGGAGCTTGGCACCATGAAATGCTCGAGGAATCACACTCCGTTACAGGTTAGAGGGACGACATTTCACAGCATGGACACAGATGCATGGCATGCCAAAAACAAGACATATTTTTAACATATCAGGTTTTTTATGACATGAGCCAATGAGGCCTGTGATATATGAAATTAGCCAAACAGTAATTGTCACAAGTACAAAAAGCATGCAGATACTTGTTTTGGTACCACTCCAGCAACTAATTCGGAAGAAAAAGCCACGAACAACCCACATACCTGGATGGAAATGCCGAAGTCTTTCTTGGAGTATGAAAAACCAGCAAATCTCTATGGAGGAGACAACAAAAACACAATGCAAAAGGTAGGCGTATGTTTGCCAGAATCTATATAAGCTAGCCACAGTTCAATCACTTAATCCCAGAACACTGGTAACTACTTGTTAGTAAGGATCTTAGCTGTATTTGTGTGATTTTCAGCTACCCAAATCCCTCCGCAGCTTTTTCTCTATCTCCATCTCAGCTGTTACCAGTTTTATTGTTCTTGTCCTCCAATCATTCGAATCCGTCTCATCATCAAATAAGTGGTGGTTGGTAAATTAAGCCAATTGATCAGAATCTGAGCTCACCTGATGTCTCTGTGCGCCTTTAGCCAGCTAAATCACATTGACGTCTGTCTGCCTGCTTCCAATATCTTGCCTTCACTAGAGAGACACCTCCACTCCAGGCTTCCTTGACTCACCGCAGCATGGCTCAATCACTCAGGTGTGTTAAATTCCACCAATCTGTTCTTGTCCAGTCCTTATAGCAACAATTATGTCATTATACACCCATATATGCTTTTTTTTTTCTTTCCAGAGACGGAGTGTCATTCTGTCCCTAGGCTGGTGTGCAGTGGCGCAATCTCGGCTCACTGCAACCTCTGCCTCCTGGGTTCAAGCGATTCTCCTGCCTCTGCCTCCCTAGCAGCTGGGACTACAGGCACCTGCCCCCACGCCAGGCTAACTTTTGTATTTTTAGTACAGACGGGATTTCACCATGTTGGCCAGGACGATCTCAATCTCTTGACCTTGTGATTCATCCTTCTCGGCCTCCCAAAGTGCTGGGACTACAGGCATGAGCCACGGCGCCTGGCCCCCTAGATGCTCCTTTATCTAAACCCTTCCTTATTCATATTTATTATTGTAAAAAATCAGAATATTGGGGATTGTGCAGACATTTGTGTATGTTTCTGTCTCCCCCACAACAGTATGGGCTTCTGGAAATCAGAATCAATATCTTTATTTTCCTTCTTTTTAGCCTTGTCTTCCCTACAGAGTCCCTAACATAGTATCTTGCTTATAAAACTTGCTTAATAAATACCCGTCTAATTTAACTGAACAAAAATACAGAATCTAGGGTATCTTCGACTTGGATACTCACTCATTGTTTAATTTTGCCAGCACCAGCATCACTTCTGGTTTTGTTTTGTTTTTTAAGAGGTTTTTTTTTGTAGATTTCAAAATGTCCACAGTCCTCCATTTCTCTTTGTACTTATGCCTCTAGTCATGTGAAGTTGCATCTTCTCTTATCAACAAGTGGAGTTTATTTCCCCTTCTTTTGATTCTGGACTAGCCTTGTGACTTCTTTTGGCCAAGATAATTCAGTGGAAATGATGGTGTGTGGATTCTGAACTAGGTTTCCTGAGGCCTTGCGTGCACCACTTGTAAGCGCGGCTTCAGTTGCTGGAGGAGTGGTAACACCTGTGCAGTCAGCCTAACATCCCGTCCAGCAGCCAGCCAATCCTGGAAGCATCACTGCCTAACTGACCTGCAGCTGACTGCGGACACACAAAAGGAATACGATGAGACCAGAACTGAATCCAGCCTCAATTAAAAAGTAAATAAATGGTCGTTGTTTAAAGCCACTACGTTTCAGAGTGATTAGTTGCACATGAGTTAGCTGATACAGATTCTGAGTTCTGACATCCTATTATATTAACCTCCATCTTCTCCAGCAAGCAAGAACCTACTACTGAGGCCTCAGAAGCCTTACTGCAGGCTATAACCCCTACCCTGGCTCTGATTCAGCCCTCTCGTGTTGGGGGTTAGAGAGACTGCCAATGGCCCTGACTGCTTTTGCTACCGCTGTTGCTCTCTAGGTTTATTCAAACTTGAGAGTTTTAATCTCATGTTAATAAATATGTGGCTGTTCAGGCAATTTGTTTGGGTATAATTATGCCAGTCTCCTAGGAAATTACTGCCACCTAAGTTATTATAGATGCACCTTGGAGACACCGCATCTGGCTAGTTCTTGTTCAGTCAAGTGCTCCCTTGCCACAGACCAATACGTAATGCTCTAAAACTTCCTCTCTCTAAATTCCTCTGCCTTCTTGGGATGAGTTTTTCCAGTGACACCTAGCATAAAATACAGCTCTTGAGACTCAAAATTAGACAATATGTCTGAGGACGCACTGCAGCGAAAAGGTAAGAGGCTGTCAGACTTAGAAGGACACCACTCGCTTGAATCTCAGGTTTTATTTTTCTTTTCTTCTTATTGTCTTGAGAAAATGAGGCTGTTTTGCTTCAGTTGAATGCCCTGCCCCATAGAAGAATTGACAGAATGTTCAATGTCCACAAATTAGACGTCTTTGATCTCCAGGGACTTTGTGGAAATTCCTTTTCTGTAAAGCCTATTTCTATTTGATCCTTTAAAGAATACTGATCTGTGGCCATAATAAAGTGGATAACTTACAAAATTAAAAAAAAAAAAATAGACCTTTGTGCCCCCAAGCAGTAGCATACCAAGGCCAGAACAATGGGAAAAGTCCACCACAGTTGTAAATAATAAAGGCAAATATTGTCTGTAGAGAATTTTAAAACAATAATAAAACAGACCAAAAAAACTTCAGCCTGCTTTTTATTATTAGGATGAGCCAGCACTTCTAAACAATGTCAGTGATAAGATACTCCCTTTCGTTGGGATCCCATTACCCTGACCTCAGTATGTCCCTGCCTCCATGTATGTATGTCCTCTTCAGAGGAACCCTGTAGGGAGGCTACAGACCTATCCTGATGAGTCTGGCAAAGCTTTGACCATTTCAGGAACCTCTCTACAGGAGCTGCGTTCAGTCATTCTTCTCAACTAATAGTCTCAATAGGGAGAAATCTGTATATTTAGATGCTGAAAACAATTAAAATCCAGACTGTTCTCTGCGACCCCAGAACATAACCAGCAGGGATTGAAAGAGGTCTTGGCCCTCCCTGTGCATGAGGTGCAAAGATGAGGGTACAGTCACCCTAAATTCCATGTTCCAAATCTAGTACCCTCTCCTCTTTTCAGAAAACCTGTAACCCATATATGCAAGCTACACTGTTATGTAATTTATATTGTCTCTGATAGTTGTGAATTGTTGCCAGTCTCTAAGAGGCATGGTTTTCAGACTAGCCACATTCCATCAGCATCATCTGAGAATTTATTAGAAATGCAGATTCTTGGGCCCCATCCTATGTCTACTGAATCAGGAATTCTAGAAGATGCAGCCCAGTTATTTATATTTTAACAAGTCTCCAGGTAATTCTGATGCATGCTAAAGTTTGTCAACTCTGCTATAGAACAATGATTTGTAACCAGAAAAGTATATCGGAATCACCTGTATGCAAGTAGGATCTATCTACATACAGGTGATTCTGATACATACTCCTAACACTCAGATGTAGTAGAGCTGCGATAAAACCTGAGTATCTGTATTTTAAAATCTCCCAAGAGTTTCTCATAGAGACTCCCAGTTGAGAATCACTACTGTGGAGAAATGAGACTTCAAGTAACTCTAAAATAGGCTTGGAAGAGTTGTTCCCAGGACTTAGTTGCCACAGACAGTTTTAACATAAGCTATGCCAATGGAGTAAGTGCATAGATTTGTTTGAAAATTATCTCTACTATAGCCAAATGTCTTGATTTCATATTTATACCTTATAAATAGGCTCCCTTCACAATTTTGTTCATTTGTCTGACACTTCAGGCTTCTTGCCTTTCTGTAGGGACTGACAAGAAGTGAAGTGAAACTGTGTCAAGTGCCAAACTAGTTCCAACTCTTTGACGTGACTGACTGTACCACGAAGTTGTCTCTGTGTTGAAACCCACTACTCATACTTCAGAACCCTATTGAAGTCCCATGTTCTATGTGAAGTCTCCCCGAGATCCCTCACTTTGTCTCTCAGCACTTTTCTATCTACTCCCTCATCTGAGCTCCTGCAACACTTTGTTTGAACCATTTGTTGGACAACTTTCAAACATTATGCTAAGTGAAATAAGCCAGGCACAGAAAGACCAATACTGTATGATCTCACTCAAGTGTGGAATCTTAAAAAGTGGATCTCATAGAAACAGAGTAGAAAGGCAGTTACCAGAGGCTCGGGGGTGGAAGAGTGAGTGATGGGGAAAGGGAAGGCATCGAACAAAGGGTACAAAGTTTCAGCTAGACTGGAGGAATAACATTTAGTGATCTATTGCACTGCATAATGGCCATAGTTAATAATACTGTACAGTAAATTTCAAAATTGCTGAAAGAGTAAAATTTTAACATTCTCATTACAAAATAATAAGTTCATGGTTGTGTTAATTAGCTTAATTGAATCTTTCTATAATGTCTACAACAATCAAAACTTTCCACTTTACCCCATAAATATACACAATTATTATTTGCCAATTAAAAATTCAAGGAAAGATTTTAAAAATAGCAACAACAAAAGTAAAGCTTAAATACTTTGATTAGTTATATATGTTAGTTCCCTGATCTAGGGTATAATCTCTTTTATTTAAGATAGCATGTCACATAACTACAATCCCATTATTATGTTGGCCACAGAGGAAGTATTCAATACAAGCTTGTTGTTTAGTCATCTCTACATGCTATTTAAGTTCAATAAAATTGTGAACTCCTTGTTGATAGTGAGCAATTCTTCTTCTAAAAGAAAAAAAAATAATTGGACTCTAGGGAAACTACATTGAATGTCTTTTTAAAATGCTGTTTGATATTTTTTTCCCACATAATCTGACAGAAAGCTGAAAAAAACTTCTAGTTTCTATCTTCCCTCAAATCATGTAGAAGCCATCTGTGGACCACAGATCTGTACCTTGAACATGGTATGCATGCCAGTCGTGTACAGGTTGTAATTTTATATAGATCAATGAGTCCACAGGGTTTCTATAAGACAATTTTAACATGCACCCTCTTTATGCAGATAATTTTCAAATATTGAGCTTACTCAGACCAAGGAGCCCAGCCTGCTCCTACTAACCCTATAAATTCACTAACATCCTCTCCACTTGGATTCTCAAGAAACTAGGACTTCCTACTCCATTTATAGAATCTAGACCAATGTGTCCATTTATTTTTGTTTTTGTTTGTTTGTTTACTGAAAGTTAAAACTAAGAATGAACTTTTGAGTAACTGGCAGTCCAGTGATTGACAACAGAATGAAGTACCTCTTAAGTGTGGTCAATTGCTCCAATGATCATAAGGGCTGTGGTTCCAGGAGTGTACTAGGAAGGAAATCATTCCTGGGATTGGCATCAAGATAACTTCAAATTACTACTTATCAAGAGGTACCGGGGTGAGTGGGAATGTATTCCAACAAGGACACTTTTCATGACTAAAAACAAAGAAAAGGGGATGGCATCCTTCCACCTGATAATACTGATACTCCAAGGACAGCAGACCCTCCAACATCATGACCCCCACAGATTGTTATAAGGAATCAGGCATGAAAAGTAGTGTAATTTTATAAGTAGGAAATACAAAATTCAGACCACAGAAGTTAGGGCAAGAATGGCAGAATAGTCAACTTCTGCTTCTGGTAAGAATGCCAAAAAAAAAAAAAAAAAAAATCATAAGAGACTGTTTCTCCCACCCTAACAAGGAAAGGCCGGACAAGTTAGACCACAATGTTTTTGTTTTTGTTCCTATTCACTGGCAATGGGAGGACACAGAGAAAACTAAACAAAATTTTTTAAATGGCAAGACTTTCCTAGGGTGTTGGAAAAGTGTTCTTTTTTTTTCGTTTGTTTCATTTTGTTTTGTTTTGTTTCCTAGTGAAGAAGCAGCAGCTGGGAGAATCCTCTATAGTCAGGGATAAGGAAAAAGTATTATAACCTCTTCTAGTGGCTGTGTGGAGACTGCCTTTACCAATTAGAATTCTGAGGTGCCTCAGTGAGTAAGTCTACGACTACCTGTCAATGCAGTTGGGAACACGGGAAGAAAACCAAGAGATAATTCCTATAAGTAAATGAGGTCTTTCTCAAATTCAGGACATCAATTACCAAGGACTGTGGATGGAGTGTAAGAATGGAGAGATATTTACTGAAGTATAGAAAGCTAGAGATGAAAATGGAGAACAAAGAGAATATCACAATAACCCAAAAAGCTGGCAACTGGGCTACAAACACAAAGAGACATGCAAAAACTCACCTGTACTAAAATCCTAATTCCTCTGCGGATGTCAAAAAATAAAATAAAATAAAGCACAAAGGTCAGATTAATTTAGCTCCCACAATAACAACCTGATAGATAATGAGGGATGTGCTTTTCTAGGAATAAATATTTTTGTCTGTGTCTAGTATTCTTTTACACAAAGTTGCTCAGATAAGAATAATGAAATTATGGATCCTGTAAGCAAGAAAATGAGTTTGTCAAGAGAGAAAAAGATGAGTAGAAACAGAGCCATAGGTGCTCCCAAATGTTAGAATTATCCTGCAAGGGGTTTAAAATTACTCTAATAAATATATTAAAATTTCTCGTGAAAAAGCAGAACTACATATGTGAAGATATAAGAAATCTCAGTAGAGAGATGGAAAATACAAAGAATAAAAGAAAGTAAATGTGTAAGCTAGCAGTGAAAAATACAATATTAGAAATTAAGAATTATTTAATGATATTGACAGTAGACTGACAGTAACACAACAGGAAAGAACCAAAAGACTATAATACTGGAAGATATACTGAAATACAAAAAAAAAAAAAAAGCAAAAATCTAGTGGAAAATATCAGAAAATCTCTGTTTAATTTTTCCACTAGATTTTTACCCAGAGATGAACATTATTGAATAGACAATCATATGTGTAACTAGAATCCTAGGAGGAAAGGAAAGAGAACAAAAATAAGTAGAAATATTTGGAGAGATGTGGCTGAGAATTTTCAAACATTGTTGAAAGATTTCAATTCACATTAAAGATCACTGAAACTTAAGCAGGATAAATAAGAAGAAAACTAGAACAATGTATACCATAGTCACACTGCTGAAAATCCAAGATGAGGAAAAAAAGTATTAAAAGCAGGTAAAGAAAAAAGGTATAAGGGCAAATTGGTACCAAGAAAACAAACAAATAAAAAACTCAAAATTGTCACCTAAAATAATAGATGTCAGAAGTCAAAAGAAGAGCATCTATAAGGGATTGGAAAAATAATCTATAAACCTAGAACCCTATCCTAAAAATTAAAGGCAAAACAATGTCATTTTTAGAAAGAGAGAAAAAAAAAAACATAATTACTTTTCAAAAAGTTTGCCTACAAGAACTACAAGGCAAATTTCTTCAGGCTGAAGGGAAATGATAATGGATGGAATCACAAATGAGCAAAAAGAAATGGTAAAATTTGAGTAAGACTTAAATATTAAATAACATCATTGTATCAATGTTAATTTTCTGCATTTGGTATCATACTGTGGCTTATGTAAGATATTAACATTTGGGAAATTGGAGTGAATTTTTCATATTACTTTTCTAATTTTTGGAAGTCTATTAATATTTCAAAATTAAAAGTCAAAAAATATTTTAGAGGGAGGAACAAAGTTGGAGAATTTATAGCATTTGATTTCAAAACTTACTATAAAGCTACACTAATCAAGAAACTCTGATATTGATGTCTTACAAATAAATTATATAAGTCAATAAAACAACATAGCCCAGAAAGAGGGCCTCACATATGGTAAGTTGATTCATAACAGTGGCATGCAGGCAATTCAATAGGAAAAATGTCATCTTTTCAAAACATGGTGCCAGAACAACTGAATGTCTGTATGAAAAACATATTAACTGCAATCCTTACCTCACACCATACATAAAAGTCCATTTGAAATGGATCATAAACCTAAATTTAAAAGCAACTCTATAAAACTTCTAGCAGAAAGACATGAGAGAATATTTTTGCAACCTCAGGATATGCAAAGATTTATTACATAGAACACCAAAAATATAAACTTTAAAAGTGAATAATTTCTATATTGGACTTTACCAAAATAAAAACTTTAGATTTTTGAAAGATATGGGTAAGGAAATGAAAAAGCAGTTCCAAGACACAATGAAATATAATATATAAAAATACTATACATATGTGGCAAAGAATTTGTATTACAAATATATAAAGCATTCCCACAAATTAGCAACAAAAATTAAATCATATAATAAGAAATTGAGTTAAACACTTGAACAAATACTTTACAAATAAAAGATACACATGCGGTCAAGACATGGAAAGATGCTCAATGTCTTCAATCATCAGAGAAATGCAAATTTTAAAAAATGAGATACCATTTTACAACCACTAGAATGACAAAAGTGAAATAAATAAATAAATAGACTGAGAATACCAAATTATGGTAAAGATTTGGCACAACTGAACTCTCATATTGATAGGAGTATAAAATCACTCAATAACTTTGAAGACTTATTTGTCAATTTTTGAAAAAGTTAACATTTACCAATCCTATCAGCCAACAATTATATCTCTTGATTTTACCCAGAACAAATGAAAATAGATGTCCACAAAAAGACTTGGAACAACCTTGTTCATAACAGTAAATATAGCAGATATGCCAAAGTTTTCTCAACAAGAAAACTGATACACAAAATCTGCTGTATTCATACAATGGAATACTATTTAGCAATGGAAAAGATCAAACTATTTATACATTTACATGGGTGAATTTTCAAAACACTATGTTTAGAGAAAGAAGTCAAATGCAAAAGGTGCATAGTATATATTTAAATGAAATCAAAGATAGGCAATAGTTTTTTAATGGAAATCAGGACACTGGGTGCCTCTGGCTTGGAAAGAAGCACAATACATCTTTCTGAGTGAAGAAAATACTTTGCATAATATTTTGTGTACTGATCACATGGGTATATGTGTCAAAATTGATCAAATTGAACAATTTAGATCACTGAATTTTATTGTATGCAAATTACCTCCAAAAGAGAGAGGGAGGAAGAGAGGAGAAGGAGAAACAGAAGGAAATAAAGAGAAATGAAGGGAGGGAGAGAGGGAGGAAGAAAGCAATAGCAAGATGGTGAAGACAGATCATATGCTCCTATTTAGAACCAAAACAGACATTTTACAATTCATTGCAGCAGGACTGGCTCTTTCTTTTTGAGACGGAGTCTCGCGCTGTCGCCCAGGCTGTAGTGCAGTGGCGCGATCTCGGCTCACTGCAAGCTCCGCCTCCCGGGTTCACGCCATTCTCCTGCCTCAGCCTCCTGAGTAGCTGGGACTACAGGCGCCCACCACCGCGCCCGGCTAATTTTTTTTTTTTTGTATTTTTAGTAGAGACGGGGTTTCACTGTGGTCTCGATCTCCTGACCTTGTGATCCGCCCGCCTCGGCCTCCCAAAGTGCTGGGATTACAGGCGTGAGCCACCGCGCCCGGCCAGGACTGGCTCTTTCAAAGAGAAAACGTTTACATATTTTTCAAGTTAACCCACAATTACATTTCCAAGAAAATTAACAATTCAATTGCAAACCTTGCTCTCCTCACATATAGATAAGTAGAATCCATAGAAACCATTTTTTTTCTAACGTTGAAGCTTTAAAAATCAGATTCCTAGCTGAATTTCACACCAAAATGAGTGATTATTTCAAGGTTTGAGACTGTACACAGCAGGCCCTGTGCCCTCTCTCAGGTATCCAGTGGATAACAGCTTCTTTCTACACCCCAGCAGGATGTAGAAAGTTTCCTCAAGAACATGAATTCAAATGCCCTATTAAGAAGCTTCTGGAAACATCTTGGTCTAAAAATTAAAATTTCAGCCTCAGCAGGCTCTTTTCTTTCTCCTTTTCTCCCCTTAAGAAAAAAAGGAAGAAAAAAAAAAAAAAGAAACGTATGCTTTTAGAGAGATTCCATTTTTGAAAGGAAATATCAGGTTTAATTATTTGGAGTTCATATACCATATTTAAACTTCATCATTCGTCCCTTAGCAGATAATAGAGTGAAATTAGGGGAAGATTTCCTCAAAAAGAACAGTGTATCAGTAAATGAAAGTAATATTAAAGTTTTCTTTATTGTAACAGCAGAAGCAGCCACCTATTTCTCTTATTTCTCTGAGGTGGTTTTTTGTTGTTGTTGTTGTTCAATTTAAAATTTCCAAGAATGGCTACTGGTCAGTTTCTGATCACTAGCCCTGGAGTCTCAATAACTTCTTTTATTTTTCTCTAACTTCATTTATTTCTTCTTTTAATCTCTCATCAAAATGGAGGAGGAACCTTTTTTTGGTCATGTTTAAGTGAATGTGACACTGTATTGATTGATCGATTTGTTGTCTTTTGGAGACACAGTATCTATTAAGAATCTCTTTGTACTCTTTGCACCAGCCTTTCTCCCTGGAGTGGTAGCTAAATTCCAGGAGGTTTTCCCAGTGTCCTAAAATCATTAGGAAGAAGAATCCTTATCTGAGACTACACCATTACTTCAATTGGTTTCCCCTAAGATAGATATTGTCCAATCTGGTCTTTGGTTATACACTTCTCTAAGTACTAGAAATCGGCATTTCCTCAAACCAGTCACCTTAGCCAGCCACTTCTTGCCTCTGCATGCACTATCTACACTGCCTGTCTTTGGCTATACCCATCACCCCAGATGCTAACCTGGTTTTAGACAACCAGAGCTCTCCCTCAGCTAACTTCTGCTCCTGCTCGGGGATGAATGTGACTGATTTAGCTGGGTTCTTTCTCTTTTTTCTTTAAGGTAGGAGGAGTAGATGGGTAGTTTTTCCTAACTGTATAAGCCCTTGCACCTTGATGATGGGTAAAGTGAGATAGTATAGAAATCGGATAGACATTTAAATGCAGGCTCTCAACGATAGTCTCTGTGATTATACAGTTTAAGCAAATGAAGAGTAGTGACTGAAATCAGAAGTGCCAAATGTGTCACACATCATTTTTAAATATGATATATTTATGCAAAACATGTTTATCAAATGTGTACGATATGCTAGTCACCATCCTAGAAGCTGGCGCTACATAGAAAAATGGTAAGACTTAACCCCTGCCCTCTTAAAATTTATCAACTAGAAAAAAGCCAAAGAGTAGACTAGTGATTCCAGGTTTTTCATAAATTTGGGGAAAGAAATCGATGCTACAGGAGTCCATAAGATGGGCCCAACTCTTGGGGGAAAAGGAGAATATTCAACAATGTTTCTGCCTTTTTTATTAATTAATTAATTAATTAATTACTAAATAGCTTTATATTCCATATAATGTGCTCAGAATTACATTAGGCATTGAGAAGTTCTACCTTAGAAAAAAGAAATGGTGATCCTAGTTATAAGTATCAATAAGACTTTATTTATAAATTTGCTAGTGGTTATTCTTGCTCTTCAAAAACAAATATAAATGTAATTTTCTCTATGCTCAATTGCCTTCTGTCCCTCCTTTCCACTGAGATTTCTCAGCAGCATCTACCTGTGACACTCAATAAAGAAAGAGTTGACAAAATTGAGAAGTTGGACTTTGCTTATCTTGTACATAGCCACACACAACAGCCCTCCCAGCTCAGACTTAACTAATGTCCAGACAATAGTGAACAGCAGAGCAAAATGCAGCAATCCCAAATGTAAAGCAAACCCTCCTGCTCTTTGAGATGATAGGCTGCTTCCTCAGGGTACAGTCAAGGTTATTTTCCCATAGTAAGACCAAGGCAACTCCTTTTTGGTGCTCACACTATTCACAGCTGCCTTTGACATCCCGTGGTGTCTGCTCCAGAGGTCAGGCTGCAACTTTCGATTCACACCATTTGATTAAAAAAATAAGAGATGTGTTGCCCTTGGAAATAGGCTGCAGTAAAAATAGATCAAAATATCCAGTGTCTCTAGGAATGTTCAGGTTATTGTCTCTTTATCCAATTTCTTTAGATTTGTAAAGGCAGGAAGATCTCTAGGTCTCTGAAGAAATTGTACAGCTAAGAGTAGATTTAATAATATAAACTTTTCTCCTGCACAATAATAGTGACTCACAAAAATCTGAACTCACAAAGCATTTAGGGTTGTGACATCCTGGGGAACAGCAAGAAGTTGGAACTCATATTTATCTTTCCATAATTAGACTTTGCTCGAGCTGTCACAAGGAACATTGCAGCACTCTGAGACACCAACGGCATTCAAATTTGGTGTGGTGCTAAAAATGAAGGCAGGCTCCACTTTCAAGCAAGCTGATCAGCTTGGAGAAATATCCCCAAAGAAGGCATGTCATTCAGAGTGTTGTTTAAACTCATTGGTTTCTCTGGAGTCACTTCTACCTCTCAGGCATACCCATCTACTTGAGATAGACAAAGGCTGCACATTAAATACCTCCAAAGACTTTTTTGGAGACAGAGATTAATGTGAGTGGTCATTAAAAGCTGTGTCAGGGTCTCGTAAACACAGGCACCATGCAGAGTTTGCAGAGCAATCCATCAATCAGCAATGGTCCAGGAGGGCCTGTTCTAAGGGCAGTGAGAGCCACAGAGGGTCCTTGACCAGATGACTGGCATATGGAAAAGGCTGTCTCTCTTATGGAGATGGTAGGTTTGACAGCTGGAGGGGAAAACCTGTTAGAACAGTGCAATGGATCAGAGATTTTTCAAGGTCCTAACCTAGGCAGGTGACAGTGGATGTGGAATGGATGACTAGGAGAAGCCTTGAAAACGAAATGGACGATAGTACAGTTAATGAAATACAGGGGCTTGAACAGGTGGAGGTAGATCTGGAATCCAGACAACCACGTCCTGGAAATGAAGGAGCCCGTGAAAGCGTCAGGTATACAAAGTTCAGAAGTTACAGCAGCCTAAAGAGCAAGATGACGCAGAGGTTCAAGGTGAGGTGAGAGCAAGCTGAGCAAGGAGTCTTCAGGAGTCTTTGAGAAGTTCCAGCTGGGTCACATAGCGGGCCACATTTTTCACTGCCCCACCTCAATCCCTCACCTCCCCTCCCCGACCCCACCATTGACTTCCTCTCCCGTTAGTAACCACAGGTCTCAAAGCAGCTCCTGAAAGCCTTATTCTAATATTTGGCTGCAGACTCCTGTGCTGAATGTAAGGCAGGGCAGAGGAAGTCAGCTGTGCACAGAGCCATCCCTATCTACACATCCCAGGCACTCCCAAGGGAGGAGAAGCACAAAGTGTTTTGGAAATGTAAACATGTTAAGGGAACAGTCGTCTATCAAGGCCACAAGAAGCATTGTGGATCCACGAAGGCACAATTAGCAGCTGCAGAGATTACTGCCCCAGAAATGTAAGAGAGAGAGACACTTACAAAGACATAGGAATGGGAGAAGAAAACAAATCAGGGAGGCAAAGAGCAGAATTTAACCTTTTATAGTGAAGCTTGTTTCCTTTTAAAGTTGGTCAGAGCTGATCAAAAAGATGCCTCAGTTAATTCTGTGTTGCTGCTAGGATTCATTTTATCCTTTGTGCTCATAACATTATCTTTCCATTACACTTATTTGCTTCGTCTATTGTCATGTCATTGCTTTTGCTTAATCTAGCAAATATGTATTGAATGCTTCGTGTTCTCTGGTACTGGGCTGGATACCAGATAGGACTGGCACAAAGGTAGAGTGAATACAGGGAAGTGGGAGAACAGCATGCGAGGGGAGGCACAGTGGGGAGGAGGGAAGTGCTGGCTCAAGGTTCTAGCAAGTCCTCAATTCAGGGTTTAGCAAAAGTCACTCTTAAATGACTTAGGTCATTTCTTAAGTCATCACAGCAATTGCATGTATGATAGAGAAACAAACAATGGTGGGAGGGCAGGAGAACAAGCTAGACAGATAAGTGCCATTGAAAAACACTGCAGCATCAAATAGATCAATATGTTTTGAAGATCCTCAGAGGTTACTGAGTGTTTTCACATCATACAATGCAGGTCACAGGTAGTAAAACCCTCTCAAGGTGGAAAAAGGAATGGACTGAGTCGTACAATAATCCTGGCTCCTGGCATGAGCTCCCAACTGACCTTAGCAAAGCCTCCTGAGCCTCAGTCTTCCCAAATGGTCAAGAAGAAAGGTGATTTTCATACCTCCTGTCACCTCTGACAACATTCTTAGTGGCATTCCTCCAAAAACACATTTCGTTTCATCTTTGTCACAAAACTTTTTCCTTTTCTGGTAAGTGAAAATTTCACATGGTTCACCATCGATATCAACTCCTACCTGAGCTCACCCACAAGCAAAATCATAAATGAAACTCATCCTAAATGTGCCTTCATTGCCCTTCAAAAATAAATAGAATCACTGCTAGAGTGAGTGGCCTATATGCATTCATCACTTCACAATGCAAACTTCCTTGGCAGGCCCTGGGGAAGGAGGAGGCACAGGAAACAAGGCAAAGGATGACTTCTTAGGTGGAATCCAGAAGCGTGTTAAATCAGATATGACCTACCTTTGAAATATGTCATTTCTGAATTTGTTTGCACATATTAGGAGAGAGCAGACTTTCCTGGTGTTATTTCATCATGAGCCTGATCATAGAAACCTTGAAAAGGAAACAAATATATAGTTCAGTGAATCAAAGTGCTCTCTGACTCTCTTAAACCTATTTGGTTTTAGGAAGGTGGGGATCAATTCTTTGTATAGGCTGCCTTCAATGTACTTCTGCTCCTAACCTTATCACTCTAATGTAATTATTTCTCCATGAGAGTGTTTCAAGGACAGAGACCACATCTCAATCACCTCTGTATTGCTGGTGCCTAGCATAGGCATATGACACTGAGTAGGCACCCACTAAATACATGCCTAGGCACCCAATGAACAAGCAAATGAATAAATGTGGCAAGCGGGTAATGGCCTAGTTTAATAGGTCGCCAATGGCTACTTTAGAGATTTAATAACATGTGCTATCGGATAGCACTCTGCCAAAGAACTCATCTGTGTGCTTCACGATTATTTCTAAATGGTGGATACGTAATAGTAACAGCCATGATTTGAGCCTCACAGCATGCCAGTTTGTGGGCCATTAGCTAATTTAATTCTCACAACAACCCTGTAGACACTATCATTATCTTTATTTTATAGAGGAGATAACAGATGCTAAGAGAAAGAGTGTAACTTGCTCAAGGTTATTTCAGGAAAGTGATTTTGAAAATCCAGAGCCACCTAATTCTAAATCTTAGGCTCTAAACCACTGTGATATATGCCCTCTTCAGGGACAGCACAACAGGCTGGGTTCAGTCTCCCAGAATGTGCTACCTCACAGAGGAGTTTTATGTACCCAGACTGTAGTCCGAAGTCTCTCATTGACTTGCTAGGTGACCAGGAGAAATTACTTTTTGTATTTTAGCCTTCTTGTTTGCAAATGGTGCCTATTGAATTCTGAAATCTTTTTTTCCTGAATACGATATTATAACTCTAATAAGCTATGTATTTTAACACAAGTTTTCCCTCTATCAACTTTTTCACATTGGCTGCATCTCCTGTCACCATTCTTTGCAAATGCAGATGTGTTTTTCAGTTTCAAAAAAGAAGACAACAGTAAAATCTTTGAGCTAAGTGGAGTATGAAAATGAACAGGAAAGGATTGTTAACTGAGTTTGACGTTGGAGGTGACATTGCTAATTTCTACTGCCTCTTCTCTCTTTATGAAATTCATGGAATGACAGAATATCTGTCAAGGAGTGGCAGAATTCCCTGTCTTATCACAGATCTGTGCAAATTTAAAAGCTATGCAGAAGGTCAGTGAAAAAGAGGAAAAAAGAAGGGTAATGTATGCCAGGTAATAATTGGAGCCAAAAAGAAATTGTAGTGGATTTCTACGATGCCAAGGGGTAGACTAAGGAATTTGAAACAAAGATTCATTTAGAAAATAAAATGCAAACTTTCCCTTTGGCTATAAGAATTTGGTAAATAACTAGTAAATTGTAATTACTTATACAATTCAGTTCATGGGTCACTATCGTTAAACCTCTCCTTTGTGCAAAGCACCATGCTGGGCTGTGCTAGGAGGAGCTCAGAGGAAGTATCGGCTGCATCCTGTCTTTTAGGAGTTCACTATCTCACAGGTCAAACAAGGTCAAAACATGAAAAAAACAAGAACAAATGTCATAAAACATATGATGCAGTATTCCCAGAATCCAGCACTGAACCTTACAAAAACTAAATGTTCAAATAAGTATAGAATGAAATTGAAGTGAAAAAAGAGCCTGTGTAGTATCAATCCCAAGTGGTGAGGATGAGAGGAAGAGATGGCCCAGGGAGCTTTCACAGAGAAGGTGAGCTCACCCTGGGCTTTGGACAATGAGCAAGATTACAGATCTGTTGATCTTGAACATATTTAAGCAAATATCATCTAGGGTTTGTGACATCTTTACAACCCTCATCTATAAAGCCTAGACAATTTCACCTCTCACTTCAAATCCAAATCGTCTCTGACTTGGGACACTTCAAGTGCAGAATACCGTGAGCATTATCAGTCGGTCTATGGGAATTGGGTGACGAGATGCAGGGGCAGATTTTTTCAAGTCGCCGTTTAGTTAGACTCTCAATAGATTCTTTGTTGATGCTCACTACATAGTTGCTGCTAGACGAAAGAATGAAAGAGTAATTCCTTTTAAAATATAGTACTTCAGAGAGGTTACCTATCAGTTTGTGGACCAGACTAGAGCCAGCGTCCATCCTTGCATTGGCCCCTCCCACCTGTGATCTTGCATCTGAGATCACTGGCACCCTCAGGGCTAACTGCAGTGCAGGTCCAGCCAGAGCTGAATTTGCAGCAGAGACTCCCACCTTGGAGCCCCTTCCAAGAACCACACAGATCGACCCAGCAATAGCAAATCTGAATTCTCACATATTTTACCTGAGTGAGATCATTAAGCTCCTAATATTGACTAGGAAGTGAGCTCCAAAATATTCCCTTTGTTCTGTCTGCATCAGTTACTGTATTTGTGAAATGGGAATAACAGAGCTGTTGGAAGGAACAATTATTAAAAGTGATTATGAAGAACTGTGCCATCTAAAGTGCTTGTTAAAACTGAGAAGTGCTCAATGTACCCTTCCCAATTCCCCCCAGACTATGAAAACCCCATTTGTAGAAATATCACAAGCTTGCCTAGACAGCAAGTATTTTGAAGCGTATGCTTCACCATTTAAATCTGTCATCTTGCAAAGTAGCTCATTATTTCAGAAATATGAGCATTTTAAAGGTGCTGCTGCAGTCCTCAATCACAAGTTTGCACTGCTTTTATTTAAAATAAGCCACCTTGAAATCAGTCTCCAAATCCACATCTTTGCACATAGGTTTTAAGTAGCAGTTATATGTGTGTGTGTGCGTGTCTGTACACTTTAAGTGTGATGTCTAGATGATGTCTCTGTTAATTATTCCTGTTAGAATGATCTTTCCCCTTTAGAATTCCCATTCTGTTGAACAATAAGTGGAAGAATTCATTTTCTCTTGTACACCTCATTGAAATGAGCTTTAGTGAGAAGTTAACTTAGCTAATTTGTTTGCTTTGTGTAATTATTATAATCGCCCACTAAGTACTACCAGTGAGTAAGCACTAATATCCTACAAGAACATCACAGGCACTCTTTATAAAGTCTTTATTTTAGCCCATGGAATGTCTTTTTGCTTCCTTCTCTATTGCAGGGAGACAAAAGGAATGAGACAAGCTGAAATCCAATTAAAACCTGAGTGTAAATAAACTCAGGTTTCCCCATGAGAAGGTGACAGTGAGTAGAAGGGTTGAGATGGTAACACAAAGGAAACAGTCACATGCTACAGAGGCAAAGTGACTTCATCGTTAAGTGTTTGGGCTCCATCATCAGACTGCCAGAGTATGACACTTGACTCTAAAATTCATTGTGTAACCCTGGGAATGTAACTTGTCTGTGTTCTAGTCTCCTCACCTGTACAATGCAGGCAATAACGGTGCACACATCAAATTTATATTGTGGGGATCAAAGGAGAGCGTAGGTATAGAGCACATAGAAAAGAGCTTGACACATAAGAAGTGCTCCACCGTGCTGAGCTGGTGCCAGTAGGAACAGCACAGATTTGGAGAGACACCTAGGAACAGGTGCCAGGGCCCCTGTACTCGCTTTTCATAGCAGGTTCTGTAATTGTAATGAAATACTTGATTATAGAATTAGTTTACAATCCATTTTTCCCACTGAAACACAAGCTCCAAGAAACATGGAGGCAAAGACTGTGTTTTCTTTCCTGCTATAACTCTAGTGTTCAGAACATTATCCAGCACACAGTAGAGACTGAAGCAAGTGCCAGAAGGGAGCTATATGAAGAGCATGGAGTCACAGCTACCCACCTGTGCCAAACTCTTCTCGCCATGCAAAGCAGTGGGAGAGGAAGGGAGAAGAGCCTGGGAGTCAGAAAACTGGGCTTCCACTTGCAGCTTGGCTACATGTGTGCATTCCATTGTAACTACTCCAGACACTTGGGCTAGTTGTCTTACACCAAATCTTAATTCTGCACATGTAAAAATGGGGAAATAGTAACTCACCACAGGTTTGTTGTAGAAATCAGTGGAGAGAATGCATGTGAAAGCACTTTGCACGCTGAGAAGATCCAGCAGCTACACACCTGAGGGAATTAATGCTAAAAACATATGGCTGTCTCTATTTTACTATGTAGTCTATTTTCATGTAATCCACATCCTCACTGACAACAAAGCACAAGTTTTACAGCCAATAGTCCTAAGAGGATTCATCGTCAAACATTTCCTCCAAGGGCAGAGTGGGACACTGGGCGTATGGGACTTCGACCTAAAAAGTCTCTGCCTGCTGCTTTCCCTATAGAGGTCTGACATGAGGAAGAAAGAGCTCAAGAGAACCTGTCGTTGCTTGTCCCAGCTAGACAGAAGCTGTCAGGGCAACTCACTAGCTGCTGTTGTGGGTGAACATGTAATTTAAAAAGGAGCAAAGGCCTAGAGATTTCAGAATATTCATACAAGGTGGTGCTCATGTTTGCCATTCACTAATCTCCTTGTTCAGTGTCCTCTCTGCAGTGGTTGCCCCTGACTGTCCTGGGGATGTGCATTCCAATTCCATGGATAAGAAAAGGACTAGTCCAGTACTTTATTCAACCAATACTGATGAAGTGCCTTTTATGTGCAAGGGCTGCTCAAGACATTGGAGGGATATTTGTGAGCAAAACCAAAACATGCCTTACCTTTTATTCATTATTTGTTTAGCAAGGGCTTCTTCACTCTCAACTGTGTGCTGGATAATATTCTAAACACTAGAGTTACAGTAGGAAAGAAAACATAGTCCTTGCCTCCATGTTTCTTGGAGCTTGCGTTTCAATGGGAAAAATGGATTATAAACTAATTCTAGAATCAAGTATTTCATTACAATTATGGAACCTGCTATGGAAAGCAAGTACAGAGCACCATGGGAGCATTTTATAGGGGATCTAACTGAGAAGTCTGGAAAAGCAGCTTGGAGAAAATGAAATTTCATCTGCGATCGAAAGGATGAGTATTGGCTAGCTGGGCAGAGGAGTGAAGAGAAGGAAAATGTTCAGAAAAATAAAAATACCATGTGTAAGTTCCTGATATAGGAAGGTCATGAATTTTCAAAGAACCACGAGAAAGTCAGTGTGTCTGGAGCGTGGAGACAGAGGGGAGGAGAGATGAGAGGTTAAGCTGGTTAACTGGGTGGTGATTAATCAGTTAGGCCACATAAGGCCACACTAGGGGTTCCAAGATCTATGCCATGGAAATGGGAACTATTTAGAGGTTTTATCAGGAAGATTTCATAATAACATTTGTGTTTTGAAAGACCACACTACATGTTCTGTGGAAAAGGGATTGGTAGAGGCAATACTGGATATGGAAACCCACAGAACGTTATCACAGCAGACTAAGATAGAGACGATGTGGGATAAGAACAGACAGTGACTGTGAGTATGGGGCCAAAGGGAGAAGTAGAGGATATCTGAGAGATGTTTTAGGTGTTACAATTTGCTCGATGTATTTTCTGAATAGTTGGCATTAAGAGAGGGGTGTCAAGGAGAGTGGTGCCACAATCAACCTGGGTGGCAAATCACATTCCAGGTTTGCCACCCAGGCCGATTGTAACACCCCATTCACTCGAAGAGGTAACTGTGGAGATCCTGGGATGGGAACGGATGAGTTCACATCTTTTTTTGTAGCATTTTAGGTATTTGTGAGACCTCCATGGGAGGATGTCCAACAGTTGGGCTGGAGCTCAGAGGCAAGAACAAAGCAGGAGATGGAAATCTGGGGATGTTATGGGCTGAATTGTGTCCCTCAAAAAGATATCTTAAAGTCTTAACCCCCAGTACCTTGGAGTGTAACCTTATCAGGAAAGAGAGTCACAGCAGATATAATTAAGTAAGATGAGGTCCTACTAGAGTAGAGTGGGCTCCTGCTCCAATAAGACTGGCGTCGTTATAAGAAAAGGAGAAGAAACGGCCACACGAAGAAAGCATACAAAGTGCTGTACCTGCAAACCAAAGAGCTCCTGGGGCCATCAAAGGCTGCAAGAGGAAAGGATAGATTCTCCCTACAGGCTTTGGAGAGAGCATAGCCTGGCAGACACTAGGATTTCAGACAGAATTCTGGCCTCCAAAAGTATTGCATTAAGCTACACCCTTTGTTGTACTTTGTAATAGCAGCCCTGGAAACTAAGACAGGGAGTTATGGGTCAATTGATGATCACTGAAGCCAAATTGGTGGTGAGATCATCCACAGATACAGCATAGAGTGGAGACAGAGGACCCAAGTCTGAGAAGCCCCAAGGTTTAAAGATCAAGTGGAAGAGGGTGAGATGACAGAAGAGACAGAGAAGGGGCCATCCATCCCCAAAAGATGTTTGAGGGGGTTGGCAAATTAAGTGGCATGGAGCTAAAATAGTTTCAGCAAAAGGATCCCAAACCCCAGAGCACCACAGCTAACACGTGGATGAAGATGAAAGGCCAAGTCTGCCTACCAAGAAACCTGCCTGAGTTTCCTTCCTGAACCCAAAGCCAGAGAGGCCCAGCCTCCTGACTTCAGACTTTAAAAAGACCTTGGTTTTTGCAGTAAATGAAAGTAAGAGCGTATTTTGATATTCAACATTTCAAAGTTGAATATCCAAAGTTAATTTCGGGAGGAAAATTCTCAGCTCATAAATTACACAAAAATAGAGATTCTTTTCCTCGGTCATAATATTGAGATTTTCAACAGGTAATCACAGGTTATCAATCCTGTCTCAAATTAGAATTGCCTAGAATGTTTCTCTTATAAAAAACACCAGTGCCAGGGGCCCACTTCCACAGAACTATGATTTATTTTGTCTCAAGGAGGACCCAGCTATCAATATTTTTAAAAATCTCAAGGAAGACCCAGCTGTCAGTATTTTTTAAACTTCCCAAGAGGATTCTAATGTATAGTTGGGTTTGGGGCACACTGGAGGGGAGTCAGAGGCCTAGGTGCTCTGCCCCCTCCTCTGTTTCACATCAGGGGATCAGTTCCCCAATCTGCGTGCTGACAATGCCTCTCACCCCCTTTCCCTCTTTCTACAGAGAAACTAGGCTGTGTGTGTACATCCCTTCACATTTCTACATCTGTATTTACCTATGTGATTATATCTGTTCACAAGTGTATCACATGAGTTCCTTGATTTGTTGGTTAAGTCAGCGAACATATATTGAGCATCTACAAGGCTCTAAGTTTCCTAGTATTTGGCAAAGCATTTAAAATAAGACTTAGGCCCTCATACCATGAAATTCAGTCTGGAGAGGAAAATGAGAGCAGGCTGTAAGAATATAGGATAGTAAGTCTCTAATCAGGAAGAAGCACAGGGTGTTGTGAAATGTGGAGGTCTTAATTCTGCTGAGAGGAACAAAGAAGGCTTAATAGATTAGAAAGTTTAGGTTTCTTTTTCTTTTTTTTTTTCCCTAATACAACGCTATTAATAGTTAAGTGAATACAAAGAGGACATTCCTAACAGAGAGAACTTCTTGGACAAAATCACAACTGTGCAAAGGTAGCTTATTCGGGAACTCCACAGTGTTTGTGTCATGCTTGGTGCAAAGTAAGGGCTCAGACAAGTAGGCCGCATTGTCACGAAGTCCATGCAGCAGACAGGAGTGCAGGAACGAAAGGCTGCCTGTGCCATGACAAGGGGTTTGTGCTTCTCAAATCTGAGGTTTTTCTTAGTCGGCTCCAGCTGATATAACAAAATATCACAGACTGTGTGTGAGTTAAACAATAGGAATTTATTTCTCACAGTTCTGGAGGCTAGGAATTCCAAGATCGAGGTTTTGGCCAATTTCTTTCCCGTGAGGGTCTTATTTCTGACTTGTAGATGGCCAGCTGCCTCCTGGCTGTGACCTCACATGGTGAAGACAGCTCTGGTGTCTCTGTGTCTTCTTACAAGGATACTAATCTCATGATGGGGGTTCACCCTCATAATCTCATCTAAACCTAATTGTCTCCCAGTGGCCCTGCCTCAAATACTACCACATTAGGTGTTAGTGTTCCAGCATACATTTTAGGGTGACACAAACATTCAGTCCATAACAAGTGTATATGCAAATCACCTAGGAATCTTGTTAAAACACACATTTTTACACAGTAGTTCTGGCATGGGGCCTTAGAATCTACATTTCTAACAAGTTCCCAGGGGATGCCAAAGGTGCTAGTGTAAGGACCATTCTTCGAGTAGCAAAGTTCGCAGCCATGTCAGAGCAGGGTAGCACAAATGGATTCAGACTTCCTCTCTCTTTTTTGATATTTTATAAGAAAAAATTTTAAACATACAGAAACTCACAGAGCATAATACAATAAAAACTCAGTTTTTTATTGATACATAATAATTTTACATGTTTATGGGGTACATGTGATATTTTGATATGTGCATACAAGGAATAATAATTAAATCAGGATAATTAGGATATCTATCACTTCAAACATCATTTCTTTAAGAACATTCTACATCTTCTCTTTAGCTATTTTGAAATAAACAATAAATTATTTCTAACTATTGTCACCCTCCTGTGCTATTGAACACTAAAACCTACTCCTTCCAACTAACTGTATTTTAGCACCCATCTTCCCCACTCCTTTCCAGCCTCCGGTATCCATCATTCTACTCTATCTTTATGAGATAAACTTTTTGTAGCTTCTTCCTACATAAGAATGAGAATATACAATATCTGTTTTTGTGTGCCTGGGTTACTTCACTTCACATAATGTCCTCCAGATCCGTCCATGTTGTTGCAATGACAGAACTTCATTCTGTTTTTATAGTTGAATAATATTCCATTGTGTATATATGCCACATTTGCTTTAACCATTCATTCACTGATGGCTACTTAGGTTGCTTTCATATCTTCACTATTGAAAATCTGTAATTTTTAATATTTTGCCATATTTACTTCATTTTTTTTGCTTAACTACTTAAATGTAAATTGTAGACATCATGACATTTCACTACTAAATACTTCAGTAAGCATCTTCAAAAATAAAGACTTTTCCTATATAACCATTACTCATCAAAATTAACAATAATTGTTAAATGTCATCACATAGCATAGTTGAATTTGTGTTTTAGGACGTTATTTCTAGGGACTGTGTGGGAAGTGACATTTGTATGAGAAGGTATTTATGTGTGTAAATATGTATATGTGGGAATGTGTGTAAGTCCACATCTATTCATGTGTACAAAGATATATTATCTGTGTCGTGTGCTTGGAGCACTCAGAGAAGAACTCTGAACACCGGGGATTTTCCTGTTTCCCTGGCTCCCAGGAGGCAGCTGCTTGCTCAGGGTGATGTGGCTGCTGCCTCTCTGCATGGTGGGGACTGATTAAGTCCATGACTGTATCCCCGCAATCCTTTGGCAGATGTCATAGCCTTTGTGTACCCAATGCATCTTAACTTCAGCAGGCAAGGAAACATAACAAGAGATATAAATGTGTCAAATACATCAGGATCTAAAAATCAGGGAAGTATCTGGAATTTAGTCAATTCATACTGAACAAGCCATTTGCATGAGACTAGGTTGATAAAGAGAGGTTCTGCAGGTTAGTGACAGGTGCTCCGTTAGGCTTTCCCTGCCCTCATTATGGCTCTATAGAAGTCCCAGGTCTGCAGAGGGAAGACCACTAAGTGAGGTGCCCAGGGCCTGTTAACAACAAAGATTTCTTAGAGAAGGGCTTGGTGTATCTTTCCTCTCTTCTTTACACTCCTCTTGGCAGTTTAACATATTCACACTCTACTGAGGTCACAGCCAACAATATTGAGATGCTTGAGGCTTTGCAAAGAAAGAATCCACACTGTAATGATAGGCAGCTGAAGCATGAGCTGATCAACCATACCCAGTAGTACTCACCCATGGGTGCCTCTTGTCTTCTCAGCAAATTGTCGGAAGTGATCACAGCACTACAGAACCAATCCAGGAATTACTTATTGCTCCAATAACATTAAAAATTGGCTGATTCCAATAGGGTAGAAATGATATTTTAAAAAAATACCTAGCAAAATGTTGCAGGCAGAGTTCTGGGTTGGGGCGCAGAGGGAACTTATGCTGAGTGGACCTCTTTCCCCCTTCTCTGGACTGCTCATTACCAGGAAAACCAATTCTACCCAGCACTGAGAGTGACCCCACTATTCTACATGCACTGGCAATGCAGAACACATAGGTAAACACCTTGGGAAGGTCAGGTGGGGTGTCTCAACCTAGCCTTAGGCTTAATGGGTTTCCATGAAGTTCTAACATTTTTAACCATAATATCCCCCCACAGACAGTTGCCTTTGCACGCATTGAATTTCGACAGGTCCCAGACACCTCTTGCACTCTTGGCACAGAGCTCTAAACACCTAGAGACCACAGGGCAAAGAGCTGAGAGGCCAGCACTCCCCACAGTAGGGCCTGTGGAAGATGGACCCAGGGGAAACGGGCTCAAGCTATATTTCTTGCTAATGTTTCCCTTAGCCAGAGACCACTGCTCGCTGTTCCACAACCAAGATGGCAGAGCGACTGCAAACAGCCTCCCTTGATCCTTCTCCATGAAGGATGCCACTGTTTCCATGTGGCTTGTTTCTCCCTAAGGGCCATGGTTGTGTTATAAATCTCTACTCCCTCCTCACCTCTCTTCAGTGCTGACCCCAGGAGCTGCAGGAAGATCACTTTAGGGTGTCTTTTTAGTTTTAATTTGTCCATAAGAATCATCCAGCATAGACAAGAGTTGCTCCTGAAGCTACTATTGATCAGCTTATGTGAGCAAAAAAATGCAGGCATTATTCAAAAAGTTACATGAGAAATAATTCCATTTGGGGGGATTACATGGACTTTCAATTTCACCATGACCTGACACAGCAATTGGCCTGTTTTATCATTATAATAGCCAAAAAGCTTGGCTTCTTACTGAAACTGGATTTCAAATCTGGACAAATGGCTATACATTTTTTTAAAATTTTACTCTCAAAAGTTGAAAAAAATTTTCAGGATATGCTTAAAAAAAAGGAGTATGTACCTTTGAAATTATTTATGGGAGCAACCCTTTGTAGCTGTGTGAGGTGGTTGTGCACAGGAAGGGCTATTTTCAGCCAGGCACAGTGGCTCACGCCCGTAATCCCAACACTTTGGGAGGCTGAGGCAGGCGGATCACCAGGTCAGGAGTTTGAGAACAGCCTGACCAGTATGGTGAAACCCCATCTCTGTGGAAAAAAAAAAAAAAACAAAAATTAGCCAGGCATAGTGGCACACACCTGTATTCTCAGCTACTTGGGAGGCTGAGGCAGGAGAATCACTTGAACCCAGGAGGTGGAGCTTGCAGTGAGCCAAGATCGCACCACTACACTCCAGCCTGGGTGACAGAGCAGGACTCTGTCTCAAAAAAAAAAAAAAAAAAAAAATTCCATGATTAATCCCCTTCTATTCATCAGCATAATACCCAAGCTTAGGCCTTATAATGTTTTCATTCCCAGCCATAGAATAAAAAAATGCTGGGTTAGCTTTTATATTCTTTTCATGTAATTGCATTTGCTGCCATCTGGTCTGTTGAAGTCAGAGCAAGAACATTTTGAGATGGAGGGCAGATTTTGACCCAAAGAATGTCTGCATGAGTCATTAGAATTCAGTGAGCAGGTCATTTGTGAATGGCTATTTCTGGGAAAACCCACTGGCCTGTGGGTAAAGAGACTTCAGTTTCAGTTTCAAACTGCACTCATAACCTGGGGTAAGATGTTAACTTAGAAGAAATAGATAGACATTTCTCAAGACCATGACTATATATCTAAAAATTTAAAGCTAGAAATATGCTTAATGGAACCCTAAAAGCCTTATCATTAATGTCAGAGAAATATAAGAATGTTCACTATTTCAATAGTTATCTTTAAACAAGTGCAATCCCATGCAATTAGGAAGAAAAGACAGAAATAAAGGTGTGAGAAATTGAAATCAAAAAAGGTTTCCACTATTTTGTTGATGATGAAATAGTCGTTAATTTACAAAAGACAAGACAGTCCAGATAAAACTCATTAAAAACAAAAAAGACATTTTAATAAATTCATACAGTTAATATTCCAATAAAGTTTTCTTAGATACAAAATATAACCATCAGAAGATAAAATGGAAGAAAATATCCAATTTACAATGCCATCTCCAAGAATAAAATAGCTTATCAACTTGAGAAATTTGTAGAATCCATCTTTGTAGAAGCAAAGTATAAAACTACTGAGAAGCGTGAAATAAGATAGAACTTCATGCCATGTGTATCAGTCTATTCTCACAGTGCTATAAGGACATTCCTGAGACTGGGTAATTTATAAAGGAAGGTTAATTGACTCACAGTTCCATAGTGCTGGGGAGGCCTCAGGAAACTTACAATCATGGCGGGGGGGTAAACGGGAAGCAAACACGTCCTTCTTTACAAGGTGGCAACAAAGAGAAATACAGAAGGAAGAGAGGGAAAGCCCTTTATAAAACCATCAGATCTCATGAGAACTCACTCACTACCACAAGAACAGCATGGAGGTAACCTCCCCAATGATTCAATTATCTCCCACTTGGTCCCTCCCATGACACGTGGGTTTTATGGTAACCACAGTTGAAGATGAGATTTGGGTGGGGACACAGTCAAACCATATCACCATGTCCTTACATGGAAAGTGAAGACACAATATTGAAAAAAAAAAAAAAAAAAACCTATAACTATTTATATTAAAAGTAAAGAAAGGGGCAATAGAATTGGGGCTCATTTTGTTTTCTCACCTCTTTTTTTCATGGAAATAGCTTTATCATCTTATTTTTCTGATATTAAAAAGTAATATTCATGAAATCAACCTGTGTCCTTCAATGGATAACTGGATAAGGAAAATGTGGTATATATACACATGGAATACTATGCAACCATTAAAAAAGAATAAAACCATGTCTTTGGCAGCAACATGGTCGAACGATGTTGGAACTGGAGATCGTTATCCTACATGAAATAACTCAGAAACAGAAAATCAAATACTGTATGTTCTCACTTATAAATGGGAGCTAATTAATAGTATACATGGACATAAAGATGGAAATAATAGACACTGGAAATTCCAAAAGGGAGGAGGTTGAGAGGAGGATGAGAGTTGAAAAATTACCTATTGGCACAATATTCATTATTTGGGTGTTAGGTACAGTAGAAGCCCAAACCCCACCATTACACAATATATCCAAGTAACAAACCTGCATGTGTAACCCCTGAATCTATAACAATAAAAAGTAACATTCAGTGATTTGTCAAAAACTACTTAGAAAAATACTGTAAGCATAAGTAAGTAAAGGTATAGAGAAGAAACTTCAAATTCATAGATGATCCTCTTACCACTTAGAGAAAACCACTAGGGTGAGAACATGTCTTTCAATAATTTGTTAGGTGTATGTATCTATATTCTTTGTCAATGAGATCATATCATGCTTGCTGGTAACTGGGCTTTTTGACATTTGATTTATCTATTGTAAAGCCTATAAGTTTATAACTATATCCATATAACTATTTCAAATATGATTTCAAGGCCTATATAGAATTATATTATAATGGTTGTTTTGTAAAATTTATTTAATTATGAAACCTATTCATGGGCAGTTCTAATTTTTTTTTGCTAATTTTAACCTCAGTATGATGAATATTCTGTGTGTACATCTTTTTCCACTTGTCTTTTAAAAAAAAAAAAAAATACACCTATAAGTGAATATATATCAAGAGGTATAATTTCAGGTCAAAGAAAAATGATTGTTTTAATCTTAATATAATTTATTAATTCATTTTAACACTGCTAAAAAAGATATATCCGAGACTGAGTAATTTATAAACAAAAGAGGTTTAATTGACTCAGTTCCGCATGGCTGGGGAGGCCTCAGGAAACTTACAATCACGGCGGGAGGGGAAGCAAACACACCCTTCTTCACAGGGGAGCAAGAGAAAGAAGTGTGAGAGTTGAAGGAAGAGGGAAACCCCCCTATAAAACCATCAGATCTTTTGAGAACTTTCTCACTATCACAAGATATAGCAAGGGAAACTGCCACCATAATTCAGTTACCTCCAACTGGGCCCCTGCCACAACACATGGGGATTATGGGAACTACATTCAAGATGAGATCTGTGTGGGGACACAGCCAAGTCATATCACAGAATGTCTTTAACAAAACAAAACAAAACCTTTCAGAATACATGTTATTAGACTCTCAACAATGAGAATGCATATCTTTGCCAGGACTTCTGCCAATCCATCTTTTCCCTGATAGCTTTGCATGCCTCCCTGATCATGCTTTAAGTTTAAAATATGTGCATAGATATATTTGGGAACTTTCAATCCTGTTCCCTTTATCTGTTTGCTCATTTTTACATTGATATCACCCTGATTCAGCTACTATAGTTCATAAACATGTTTTAATTCCCCGCAAAGCTATGTCTCTCTCTTTTCTCGTTTTTTTCTCCAAAATGTTTATGACTTTTTCTAACACTATTATCTTTACTGACAGACTTTAAAATCTTTTTATAGTATTTTTTAAAAACTGACAGATTTGGTATTTTGATTTGGGAGAATTTACAGCTTCATGACACTGACTGTGTCCATTTTGGGGGGTCTTTTGTTTCTCAGTATAATTTCATAGTTTGCCTCAGATGAGTCCTGCATTCTACATTAAGTTTATTATTTTGGTCTGATGTATTCTATTGTAGCTTATTTTTATTATAGTACATCATTGGCTATATTGCTGTATAAAAAATTAATTTTTCTTTACTGATTGTATTAGTCCATTTTCATGCTTCTGATAAAGACATACCTGAGACTGGGAGAAAAAGAGGTTTAATGGACTTACAGTTCCACATGGCTGGGGAGGCCTCACAATCATGGTGGAAGGCAAGGAGGACAAGTCACATCTTACATGGATGGCAGCAGGCAAACAGAAAGAGTTTGTGCAGGGGAACTCCTCTTTTTAAAATCATCAGATCTTGTGAGACTTATTCACTGTTGCGAGAATGGCACGAGAAAGACACTGCCCCCATGATTCAATTACCTCCTACCAGGTACCTCCCACAATACGTGGGAATTGTAGGAGTTACAATTCAAGATGAGATTTGGGTGAGGACACAACCAACCCATATCTGATGTTCAGCTGACCATCTTGTGAACTCTTATTGGTTCTAGTGTGTCTAATTTTGTTTCAGTTGATTATTTCAGTTTTTTTCAGGTAGACAGTAATATCCTCTGCAAGTAATACTGATTTTTTTTTTTTTTTTTTTTTTTTTTGCCTTCTTGGGCAATGCTTTCAAATATTCTTCCAAATTACTAAATGATTTTCTTTTAAACTTAAAATATATATTTATATATTTCTTGAGTAGGAAAGGTTCCTGGCTTTGGTTTTAGCAAATATTCATATATGTCTAGACATATCTAGAGACTTGATGGATTGAACTCCCTAGAAGCTCAAATTCTGAGTACCAACGACCTTGACCATGACCACTGAAGAGAGGCATAATTTGAGTATATAATTGTATCTGCTATTTGGATATTTTGCCTTGCAACCCACTGGGTGTATGTCTGCTTCTAAGAAGAAGAGTGGGTAAGCTTATTTTGTTTTTAACTAAAACTATAAAACATTGCTGCATAACCATCATTACTTCAGATCCCTCTAGCAAAGTGTAGTGCAGGGTGTAGAAAGTCTACCTCTTTCATATACAGCAGACCCCTGGGGAAAAAAAAGGGCACTATCAGATCTTTGATGTGTCAGTGGTGGTTCCAAAGAGGAATACCAGTGCCCAGTGGGAAGGGAATTATTCCCAGTGAAACAAGATTAGTGTCATTAGGAACAAGTGCTCAGTACAGTACCTAAAACTCAGTGTTTAGTGGATGAATAAATTGATGTTGGCATGTCATAGAGTCCCACTTATTATTGGTTTTTTGTTCAATTATCTTTGAAAATTTCAGCTTTCATTGCATATATTTTAACAGTATGTTAATTATCAGATGAAACTTCTTCATGAGCAAACCTTTTATCAATATTAAAAATTGCCCCCATTATCCTATTTGATGTTGTTTTTCCCTTTGAAATTTGCTTTGTCTAATACTAGCATTGTTACTTCGTAGTTATTTTTGTTTTCTTCAGTATATCTTTGTTAACCCTTTGATTTTTTTCCTGTTTGGAGTCATTTAATTTTTACGTGTCTTTTAAGTAGCATATTGTTAGATTTTTGTGGTTTCACATAATCTGAGAGTCATTTCCTTTTAACAAAGTAGTTTAACATTTACATTATTAATACCTCCATCATCATTAGTCTCCTTTAGCTTCTATAATGTTATTCTTTCCTTGTGATTTCTTTTCTACTCGATTTTTATTCTATTGGCTACTTTGGTATATTCCCAGTTTAATTATTTAAAAGGTATTAATATTTCTTTTAACTTTATTAATAGTTAGCTCAAAGTTTTAAAAAATGTTAATTTGAACAGCTATTAAAATAACTGTGGGCCAGGTGCAGTGGCTCACACCTGTAATCCCAGCACTCTGGGAGGCCCAGGCAGGCGGATCACCTGAGGTCGAGAGTTTGAGACTGGCCTGACTAATATGGAGAAACCCTGTCTCTACTAAAAATACAAAAAATTAGCTGGGCACGGTGGCACATGCCTGTAATCCCAGTTACTCGGGAGGCTGAGGCAGGAGAATCGCTTGAACCCAGGAGGCGGAGGTTGCGGGTGAGCTGAGATCATGGCATTGCACTCCAGCCTGGGCAACAAGAGCAAAACTCCATCTCAAAATAAATAAATAAATAAATAAATAAATAAATAAATAAATAACCATGAAAGTCGGAAGAAATAAATAAGTGTAGGAGTAAATATTGTAGAATAGTATGGATTTATCCCCTTCTTTCCTAGTTCTTGCTCATTCAACCTAAATTTATGCACCACGTAATTTTCTTTTTGCTTTTAAAAAATTATTCCACATTAGGAAGTCTTTTTCAATGGATGAATAAAATAACTGGTAAATATTACAAATGCACTTAAAGCAATTACTTGGTCATATATCTATGTTACCTTTGCTTTGTGGCTATGGTTGTGATTGTTTTGCTTTGGTTTTGCATTCATTTATTGAGTTGTGGTTATTTGTCAGGCATGAGCTACTTGTGTTGGACATATTTTATCTTGTTCAAGCATCACAAAAGGCCTTGTGGAGTAGTAGTCACTATTCCCATTTTAGTATTGGAAAAACTGAAGCTCATAGAGCTTCAATACATCACCCAAGGTTCTAAAACTACGAGTGTATGGAGCCAGAGTTTGAGCACAAGTCTGTGCCTTTCTAACTTCCACATCCTTCTACACCATACTTGGTAGCCTCCACTAACACTTGCTGAACCTACACAACGTTCTGTCTATGTGCACTGAAATTGGGGAATCCCATGGAGTTCTTTCTGTTTGATATTCTTTTCATGATGTTTGCCTGAAAACATGATATTCCCTCACAATTGTAAGCCCCAGCTCCCTTCTGTGCCATTGTTTTCAATCGTATGCTCCCCTTACTGCTTCTGTTCTCCCTGTTCCTACTCTCTGGGATTCCTTCAACAGTCTCTCATCATTTATCTCATTTTCATCTATAAGAATTCCTCACATTTGCTCTTTCTCTAATTCACCACTTTGATTTGATACAATGTCCAATTTTCTGTTTTCTGGTCCCACTCAGTTTTTAATTGGACTAGTTGGATTCCCATTTCCATACAATCCTCCATAGTCTTTCTGAGTTTCTTTCTGAATGTCATCATGGTTGCAGCATCTGCTTTGATCTTGTTGAGAACACACATTTTCTACTGATTCCAGTAAATGTATTTCTATTGGAGGCCATTGTTCTAGTTTTCAAGGGTGTCCTGCTTTTCATTTTGTTTAAATCTGTAGTATTTATTTATAGGCCTTGCTTTTTTTTTTTTTTTTTCTCCCCTTGTTTTCTCTTTCTTAGATAAAATGGAGTGTATGTACTATTAGTTTATAGCCAAGTAGGAGTCAGGCTGGCTTCTGTCAAAGATTTGTGTCACTGTCCAAGTCTTTAAGCTCTGGAACAAATTGAGGATAAAAATAATATATAAAACAAATTTTAATCTCTGTTGCAGCTCAAGCAGCCTGAGGAAAGTGTTGGTGACAGAGCTAGGCTGAAGGGAGCTCTGATCCTCTGCTAAGTGGTAGGCTGCCCACAACAGACACAAACCTCAGCGTGTCCAGCCCTCTGTAGGGTCTGGAATCAACAGCAGAGAGAAAACCTGGAGCTGTGCCATCGCCACTGGAGTCAGGTGGCCTGGCAGTGAGCAGATGTGACAAGTGGGCATGGCACCTTGCCTTCAGCACTCTCCCAGCTGAGATTTAGTGTTAGGGGCTTGCTGCCTCCATCTCCTCTGTTTCCTTCCAGGCATGCCTTTTGTTCCCAGACAGGGGGTACATGCTAGTCCTCTCAACAGCTTCAGTATGGTGGAGTGTCAGCTTTTGTTAGCAGAAGTTACTTGAAATTCTCACCATGTAGTTGACACCCTTGTTTCCATAGCTGATGAAAATTTTTCATCACTTTTTTCCATTGATTCTTTCTCTTTTATTTTTATTTTTATTGTAATTTATTTATTTATTTATTTATTTATTTATTTTGAGACGGAGTCTCACACTGTCGCCAGGCTGGAGTGCAGTGGCGTCATCTTGGCTCAGTGCAACCTCTGACTCCCTGGTTCAAGCAATTCTCCTGCCTCAGCCTCCCAAGCAGCTGGGATTACAGGCGTGCGCAATCACACCCAGTTAATTTTTGTATTTTTAGTAGAGACGGGGTTTCACCATGTTGGCCAGGATGGTCTCGATCTCCTGACCTTGTGATCTGCTCACCTCAGCCTCCCAAAGTGCTGGGATTACAGTCGTGAGCCACCGTGCCTGGCCTTCCATTGATTATTTCAATAGGCCGGGGAGGATAGATCATTCTGTCTTGAACATCAATGGGATTCCTCTCCATTAATTCTTAATTTCTCCTTCTTTTTCATTTCATTGGCATCAAAAATAGAATAGTTATCAGCATCTTCATTCCTTCCCTTCGCCCTTCATTTATTGGCATCTACTTGACAAATCTCCTGTCTTAGTAGAGAAATTGACATTCTTTTCTCACATGGAAAACACCCTGGGAATTTTCCTCAAATAATTTATGAAATTGTATTTAAAATAAAATAAGTTACCATTTGATTTATGTTTCACTGTTTGGATGCCCCTAAAATTCCTTTTAGTTCAAATTTATATCTTGTATTTTAGCATCTTTAAGTAATTGCATCTATATTTGATGAAATGTGGATGAAGCTTATATTTATTAGATTGCAAATTATTATGCAGTGTGCAATTTTGATTAGCAAAGTGCATCATAGTGTTGTTACGGATTAATAAGGGGGAAAATGTTTGGTATTACCCAAGAGAAATGAGATGAAAATTTTAGTCCACAAAAATAATGAAAACAAATGGCTTGATTGTCCTATATGCTAAATCACAAAAAGAATTATTGCTAACATCTTTCTACCACCTGGCTCTTGAGAATACTTGAATGGTACTTTAGTATTTTTCCTTGGAGTATGCAATTTATAGCTGACTAAACCATTTGTACCATTTTCCCATTAGCTGCATTGAACACACATTTACTCCAATATATTTTATGTATATTTGGCTATGAATGCAAACATATACATAAAAGAATATAAAAATAATGTCCCTAAGCATGACTTAATATAATGTGGGCTTGGTGAGTTAGAAATGGGGTTAGGGATATTGCTAGGAGTTCAGCAGGACAGTAACTGAGTTATAAGATAATTATTCCTCTTCAATGGCTCTCACCATGACAACTCAGTTCTGAAATTCAACTATTATTCAGCTCAAATTATTGTCAAAGTTTAAAGCTTGAATTTTATTGACCTCCTTCTGATGTCTATGACATCTAATCATCTGGGTATAAGAAGCCAGATTGTTAACAGCAAGAGCAGCTTAAAAGATTCTTACTGAACACACCTGGACAGGTCCTTTGTGAAACCCAAACTATGATTCAGTCTCTGGGCTCTGTTATACATCCATAACCACTTGGGGCAGAAATTGAACATGGCATTCCCATCTTCCTTACTATGAAGCTGCAAATCTTTCACAGCCCAAATATTCCAGTTTGTTTTATCGTCAATATAGGTGGCCTTGTGGTGACTCAAATAGCAAATTTCTGCTCAACTTTCAGATGGAGAAGTGGAGGAAGAAGAGGAACAGAAGTAAAAAAGGGAGAAGCAAGAGAAAAATATAGAGAGAAAATCATTAGTAACTTCCAATAAGATTGTTCAGAAGTTGCCTCAAGATTATGTTGGCAAGTATACCATCCAACTAACCCAATGTCTGACTTTGAGCCATCTCTACACATAAAAGGAAAATACAGTTTTTTAGTGTCAAGTTGAAAGGAAGTATTGCACCTCACCACTGAAACTGGTGAGTAGCATTCAGCTAGTGTATTAATTTGCTAGTGTTACCACAACAAAAATACTACAGACTGGGTGACTTAAACAACAGAGATTTACAGTTCTGGAGGCTGGAAGTCCAAGATTGCGGTGTCAACAGGGTGAATTTCTTCTGAGGCCTCTCTCCTTGGCTTGCAGATGCTGCCTTGTCACTGTGTTCTAGCATATAGTTGTCCCTCATGCTGTGTGTTTCTGTGTCCTAATCTCCTCTTCTTATAAGGATACCACTCGTATTTGATTAGAGTCTATCCATATGACTTCATTTTACCTTAATTTACATTTACCTCTTTAAAGATCCTGTTTCCAGATATAGTCACATTCTGAGATACGGGGGTTGTGACTTCAACATCTGAATTTGGGCATGAAGATACAATTCAGCCCATAACAGCTACTAAGGGAGCTAAAAATAATTTTATTCAACAGGGCATTTTTTTTGTGTCTACTATTACAAATAAATGCTATTGACTGTACAGAAATACAGACTCCATCTTTGCTTCAGTAAATTTATAGACTCTTGGGTGAAATCAGAGCTACACAGGGGAAAGGTGAATAATTGGAGTATCCAAATGGGTGCTGAGGGCTATGAAGTTACTCAGATCCTTCCTGGGTAAATAATGCCCTGCCTCTGCCCACAGGGAGCTCACTATCTAGAAAGAAGGAATCGGTTCCTAGACAATCAATTAAAACTTAGCCTACCAATTACTCTAGATGGTGAGCAAAATATGGTACAAACTCACTGGAGGGAGCTATTTCTTCTGAGTTGTTGATGGAAGAAGGAGGAGGACTTTTCTCAGGAAAGCCTTGCTGAGGAGATGGGACAAATGGCCTGTTTATCAAGAAAAAGTCAAATCGAGCACCTCTTTTGGGGCAGCATGGAGATAATGATCAGAGTGTGGGCATGTTCAGAGTGCCATCATGAACAGCGCTTCAGTGTTTAGGAACTGGGAATACAGTTCTTGAGATCAGAGGAGAGGTACTTGGCATAAAATATTTTGATTGTGGAATGACAGGCATAGAGCAGGACATGGGTGAAGTGGAAGCTATGGACAAGAATGAGGAGAGTATAACAAAGGATAGTACAGAGAGCAGAACTTTGATGAACATCTGTATGTTTAAGAGTCAAGAGGAGCCAGTGAAAGGGACTCATCAGAAGTAGAGATGCAGGAAGTGAGGCAGGAGGACAGAGCACAGCCCACACTACAGGAAGCCATTTAAAGGCCAGGAGAGGAATCACACAGGAAGTGGGTGGATTGTAGACTGCAAGCAACCATAGTTGTTTGTTGTTCAGGGGCCTGATGTTTCCAAAAGGGCAAACAGGTTCCAGACCAAGGAAAGAAAACAGCTTTGGTAACTAGGAAGCTGCTGGTGGCATGCAGGACTGGTTTCAGGTGAATAGCCAGCAAGAAGCCAGATTGGAGAGGGGTGAGAAGGGAATGGCCCCAGAGACTTGGAGGGAGCAGGGCCAAGGCTTGTAAATAGCAGCACTGAAAGGAAGAGGGTGAGTGTCCAGCAGAGTAGGGAGCAATGAAGCAAGAAGAGAGGGGTCAGAAGCAGGAGCTGGTGATCTCCAACATAGCTGGGCTCTGTGCAAGAAATGTTAAATATGTCATTCCAGTCAGTCCTGTTAACAATTTGTTACCCTATTTGACCATGACGAAACTGAAGCTCAGTCGTGTCCAAGTTTAGATCATTGATAAATAGACAAATTGAGACTCTAAGCAAGTAGTTGTCAATGTTTTGTTTCTTTTCCTGGTGGCATTTCAATTAACTAGAAGAAAAATTAATTCAAATATTAGAAGCCAAAACCTTCCGAAACTTGGGATATGACACTTCACAGGACAGGTATGGAAGGAGCATAGGAGAGGGGGATGACCTCACATATGGGAACAAGTACTCTATCAGCTTTAGTGTGCATTTACTGTGAATGTGAAAGTGCCCAGCAATCTGAGGTGACAGCCACCTAACTTATGTGACATGCAATGTCCAGGGCAGGCTCATGGTCCTGGAGGGTGCCTTTTGGGTTCCTGGCATGTCCTGCTGGAGACCCTGATGCTATAGATCTTCCCAAGTAATTCCCTGATGCTGGGTTAGGAGTTGATAGAACAAAAGCATGGAGCAGCTAAGGGACTAGACTTTGCAGTCAGACTGGCTGCGTTTGGGTCTTGGTTCTGCCACTTACCAACTATGTGATGTGTGACACTGGGCGAGTGACTTAACTCCTCTGTGCCTCCATTTTCTTATCTAGTAGAGATAGTTCCATGTAAGAAGGATATTATAATAATTAAATCCATGAGTGTTTGTCAAAGGCTAGTGCATTTATTAAATAAATAAATCTGAAACTAATAAAGGTCCAACCGACTTCTGTACTTACTTATTGGCAGAATAAGAATATTAAATAAGAATACATTTTAATCATTTACAAATTTATATATATATATATGTGTGTGTGAATATATATATACACACCTACAGAATTTCATAAATATTTATATATACACATACACACATACACCATTAACTACCTACAGAATTTTGTTCAGTGCTAAGCAGGGGATATTTATTCCCATTTTTACATGAGGACATTGAGGTCAAAGTAGTCAGACAATGTGCCTTTGAAGCCTCATATGTCCTTGGAGGAGCAGGGCTGAAAAGCCTCCTGATTCCTCTTCCAGGGTTTGGCAGCTTAGAGGACAGCTTCAAAACCTCTCTGCCGCTTCCTGCTCAACTGGTGGCTTCTGACGCTGATATCTAACCCACCAGATGGTAGGTTCTCTAACAAAGCATAAATGCTTTGAAACAGTGTGATAGGCAGAATAAATGCTCCCAAAGATGTCCACACTCTGGTCCCCAGAACCTGTGACTTTTTTACCTTACAAGGCAAAAGGGGTTTCATAGATGTGAAAAGTTAAGGATGTTGACATGTGGATTATAGACGAGGAGTATTATGACATCAACTGGTCCGCTGCAGTTCAATTCGGGCACTAACAACCGGAAGTTAGGACAGTATTATGACATCGACTGGTACACTACAATTCAGTTCTGCCACTAACAACCTGGAGATTGGGCAGTATTATGACATCAACTGGTACACTACAATTCAATTCTGGCACTAACAATGCGGGGAGTATTATGACATCAACTGGTAGACTACAGTTCAATTCTGCCACTAACAACCTGGAGTTGGGCAGACCCCACAACTTAAAGGGCATGGTCCACAAGAAGACTGCTCTCAGTTCAGACTAACCGGCTACAAATCCAGGGACATCCATGACCCCCCTCAAATTTGATAATTTACTAGAATAACTCAAAGAACTCAGCAAAGCACTATATTTCCAATTAAAGTTTTATTAAACTATAAAATTTTATGGGTTTCATTAAACCCAATTCAGACTTCTGACCTCCAGAACGATAAGCCACTTAAGTTCGTGGTCATCTGTTACAGCAGCCTGAGAGACTAATACCAACAAGAATCACGCAGGGATGAGGAGAACCAGCAGAATCACACAGGGGTCAGGAGAAACAGCAGAATCATGCAGGGGTCAGAAGAACAGTTGCTGGCACCACACTGCCCAGCTTTCAATTCTGATTTCTCCACTCACCAGTTGTGTGGCCTCAGGCAAATTTAATGTTCTTTCTCTTCCTCTATATCCCCAAAGTATTACCTAAGATTTTGCACAGTTTTTACCCATAAAATGCTTAAAACAGTAACTAAAACTTAATAGTCACTATTATTTGGTGTAGGATGTTTGAAATGTATGAAACTACTCAGGTGAAAACAGTAATGACATTAGCCAAATCTTCTTGGGAATTGTGGGCTTGACTAATGTCTCCCCTGCCCTTTGGTCACCTAAACGTCTGTTCTGCTGCTGGAATCTTGATTCTTAGTCATTATTTAAAATCTCTCAATCTGTCTCTCTTTATTACTTTCTCTCTCTCTCTGTCTGAAGGCAGTTTAAACAAATTGCTGAATGTACCAAATCCCTCCCTGCTCTTAAGTCCTGAGCTCCTGCCATACTGGCTTCATTTCTCAGGGGTGACCCATCCATGTCCTTTCCCTGTCCCTGCAGTGTGCTCTGCACTGCACTAATCCAGGCTGCAGCCCTGTGATGTCACGGATGGCTGAATGCCCTGGCCCATAGCCCTCAGCCTCGGGGGGTCCTAAGCCTTTCAGCAGTTGCCAGCATGGCCAGAATTCTCCATGAGTGGGTTTTGTTGCCATCAGCCACCTCTTGGTGGTGCACATCCACTGGAGTAATGAGGATCTACTACGGTGACTTCAGGTGCAACTGAGCTTCAGCAAGCCCTAGAAATCTACAGAGGAAGGTGCCTTAAAGGTCACCTTGTCCAGTCACCTCATTTTGTAAGTAAAGAATAAGAAAACTCTGGAAGAGAACAGACTTAAGATACCAAAAAGTGTATGGACTAATTCAAACATGGGCATTGGTCTCATCTTTATTTTGTCAACTACCTCTGCTTCAAGCTTGACAAGATAGCATCACTAAACCTGCCAAAGGGTTGTTTTGATGAACAAGCGTTAGACTCATGGACTATGGAGGCAGCAGGGCTGGGACAGATTCTTGATAGCTGCGCCTAATGTGTTATTCAGGCCCTCAGACCATGAAGTGACTCAGAGAGATAGGCAGCAGCCTGATCAAAGGCCACAGTCGGGACATGGTAAAGTGAGGAACACACTTTTGGCTGTAGAGTCTCAACTAGGGAAGAATAAATGCTAACTACTGAGAAATAAAATCTTTGGCTCCTACATTTGATTTTGATGATGGGACACATTTGAGGGCAGCTGCCGCATGAGTTACTGGGCATGGCTTAGTGATATGAAATGGTAAGGCAGCACACTGCTCTCAGCCTGGTGCCCTGGAAGGAGCAAGTCTGCCTCTCTTCAGACACCTGGTGGACAGGTAGGTGTATTTTCAGCAGGATCAATCTGTTAAGACTGCAGGGACAATGACTAACCAACTTCCCAGAGTGTCTCTGTCAGTCACACTGATGAGGACTCTGAGGTATATTGAGACCAGCTGTGTCACACTGTCCTTATGGACCCTCCCCCCAATTTCCCATTGACTGCAGGATATATTAAAACAAGGTGTGGTCACACCCTTCTTACGGACCCTCCCCATTCGACCTCTCCTTGACTGCAGGATAAAGTCAAAACAACTTGTTAGGGCAAAACAACTTGTTAGGGCTTCTTCTGAATTGATTTTCAACTTTCTCTCCCAGCATCCCTCTGTACACCTTCCCATCAACAATCACAAATGTCTAGCTGGCCACAAAACCAGAACTTCTGACTGTCAAGAGCATTCTCTCATGCTAACATGCTATCCTGGAATGCCCTCCAAAGACCAGATTGCCCCTTTCTTCATTGACTTTATATAGACTCATTTATCCTTTGTGAACCAGCTCAAATGTCACCTCCTCCTAGAAGCCTTTCCTGACCCCTTGAGGCAGTCAGTGTTCCCTCTGCCATGTTTTCACAACATAAACTCTCTGTTTATTCCCCTTTTGACTATTTAGCTGATTGCATTGGGATAGTGTTTATATAACCTTTTGAGCTTCCAAAGGGCAGAGAACACACTTTCTTTTTTTCCTTTGTAACCCCAGTTCCAAGCACAGGGTGGCCCCTGATCCATGTTTACCAAATGGGTAAATGAGCAGTGGGAACTAATGTGTATTGACTAGTGGTCACATGCTGTGCTAAGTGTTGTGCACATAGTGTCTCTGTTACCATGTGAACATTTTATCTGGGTCATTCTGCATGCACAAGGTGAGCCTGGACTGCAAAGCCACGCTGCATTTCTCCTGCTCCTTTCCCAGGAGCACTGAGAAGGAGAGAGATGAATATGGTAGAACATCATTACCCAATTCTGAGAACTCATGAAATCTTCTGTGGATCTAAGCATGTCTTAGTCTATTTGGGCAGCTGTAACAAAACACCATACAGTGGTTCACTTAAAAAAAAAAAAAAAAGAAAGAAATTTATTGCCCACAGTTTTGGAGACTGGTAAGTCCAAGGTAAAGGTGCCAGCAGATTTGGCGTCTATTTGATGTCTGGTAAGGTCCTCCTTTCTGTTTCATAGATGGCACCCACTGTCTGTGTCCTCACAGGGTGGAAGTGGCAAAGGAGCTCTCTACGACACCCACTTTTTTTTTTTTTTTTTTTTTTTTTTTGAGGCGGAGTATCACTCTGTCGCCCAGGCTGGAGTCCCTGGTGTGATCTCAGCTCACCGCAAGATCCGCCTCCCGGGGTCACGCCATTCTCCTGCCTCAGCCTCCTGATTAGCTGGGACTACAGGCACCCGCCACCACTCCCTGCTAATTTTTTATTTTATTTTATTTTATTTTTGTATTTTTAGTAGAGACGGGGTTTCACCGTGTTAGCCAGGATGGTCTTGATCTCCTGACCTCGTGATCCACCCGCCTCAGCCTCCCCAAAGTGCTGGGATTACAGGTGTGAGCCTTCGTGCCCAGCCTCTAGGGCCCCTTTTATAAGGGCACTAATTCCATTCATGAGGGTGCCACTCTCTTAACCTAATCACCTCCCCAAAGCCCCACCTCCTAATATCATCACATTGAGGGTTAGATTTCAACATAGGAATTTTGAAGGCGACAACAACCTTCAGACCCCAGCACCGTAAATGGACTAGATGGCCATGACCTCTTCCAGACCCCTTATTTCCCTGAGGCAGGTCTTTATCAGTCAAAATCCATCCTTATGCCACCAGAGCCACCTAAGGGCAGCTCCCTTCTTCCTCTCCTCCCTCTACAGATGCCCTTGCTCCCAGCTCTGGCGCCCCCTTCTGGCTGCAGCCTGACTCCCAGCTTGGTGGGCACTTGCATGGGCTTTTCACTTCCCCCATAGCTCTCCAAGCTTCACCTGTTCTTTTCATCTCCAGTTGCCAGCTGCTCCCTTCCTGCTTAAGGCTATGCATTCGTTTATTTTCAAATTTGTTTCCTGATTCACTCGCCTACCTAGAAGTCAAAGTTTACTATTTTATTTATTGTTAGAATAACCCAAACTGAGGCACAGGTAAACATTCTATAAAATCGAAAAGATCCAAGTAGGATGCCCAGCACACACATCACCAGAAAGACATTGCTAGACATTTTCATTCTTTTGAGGGCTGAAGTAAAAGCAAAACCTACCCAGGGGCTATGCTCAGGCCAGAAAGTTCTATTCTCATCCAACTAGCAGCTCCAGGTACCTGACAGGCTCTCCAGTTACACTGTGTGCTCATGCATGTCTGGAAATTCAACTGGCCTCAAAATTGCTGCTCTGAAATCTCCAGCATCATTTTAAATCGGAGATTAAGAGATTTCATGTTGTTGAAACACTTTTATACAAAGAATCTTGAATGACATATTTAAATAAGTAGAAAACTGCCTTGATTTCCATTCCCACAGCCAGGAACTTGGGGAAGGATGAGGAGACAGGCAGCCAAGGTCTGCTCAGAGCTGATTGACAACTGTGACTGTATCTGAGGACAGCCAGGTACTGCAGGCAGACAGCGGGGCTGCCCAAGCTCATTGATTTTGTAATCGGTCACTCCCACCCGAGCTCCTTCTTCTTCCTCCTATGATCATAGAGGCCCAGGGCAAAGGGGAGGTCTGCATTACATTTCAGTAAGCGTTACCTGAATCCATATAAGCATACGATTCTGGCTAAAACTCAATAATTCACTGAACTGGCATCCTTTTAGCATCTCTGCAGTCAATGCCTTGCAAAGAATAGTTCTACAATTGAACTAGAAAATTAGAGCTTTTAGCTGGACTCCCCAGAGGTGCATATGTAAAACAGAATTTAAAAAAAATGATTGTCATTTCAGTTCAGGGCATAGAATTAATCATGGCCAGAGAGAGAGTGCTGAGTCCAGTGGGAAGGGCCACCAAGGGTCACTAGTCACCATCACTATGCAGCAATGAGGTCAGCAATGGACGAAGCATGTCTCTTTCATTACCCGGAGTATCTATGTGGTATATCTGTTGTTGTACATAACCTTTATAGAACCCACCAACAAGGAAATTATTTCCCAGTGCAAGTTTCTTGTTTTTTGTGGGTATTTTTCTTTTTTCTCTCTCTCTGCTGAAAAATTCAAAAGCCAAGCCTCAGGCAGTGGAAACACAATTATCAGGCCATGAGCTTGACAAACACACTTGTCCCTCTTTCCAGGCAGACAGTGAGGCGAGAGAGGAGTCCCAGAGCCCTGGAGGAGGCACAGTAAGCAAGACAGAGGCTGTGAGAGTTTCTAGGAGCTTCTCTTTGGCCAGCGCAATTAGATCACTAAAAGATCATCAGTTCAGACTCCGTTCATGCAGAGAAAACCTCACGGCCTCAGCAGCAGCAATGGGGATGCATCCTGAGAGCTAGTTGGAGTGTGTGTCCATGGGTGTGTCAGCTTAAGGGCTTGGAGCCGCTAGTGCAAACACAGAGCTACTCAAAATGTGGCATTTAGCACAGGCATCAGCTAGAAGAAATCCTCGGGCTCCAGCTTAGACCCATTGGATCAGAACTTTTATTTTAGCAAGATCACTGGGCAGTTCCTATGCACAGTGAAGCATGGTTTAACACAGGTTTAGAGCTCTGTGTCCTGGTCTTTGAGAGACATTTTACAGCTCCCTAGTATTTGCCTAGATTAGCCTTTATCAAGGAAGGAGAGAGAGATTCCCTGCACCACTCCACCCATCAAGTAATGTGTATGCATTACGAAGGCAGGCCTCCATTCTCCTGGGCTTTGTGTTTGGCATAAATGTCCTGAACACAGGATCCATATGAACACAGAACTGTAGTCTACAGGCCAGTGTCTTAGGGAGAAGGTGATCACTATCACCCAGCCCAACAAGAATGGCTTCCTACGAAAGAGGCTTGACCTGTAACTGAGAGTTTAAGAAGAGGGTGGGGAGCAGTTTATAGAGGGAAGCTCCTAAATGGGAAGATCTGGAGTATCATTTGCAGGAGAGGCTGTGTGTGTGCAGGGAGGGGCCTGCAGTGGATGGTGGGTGAAAGGCCCTGCAGGGAAGCACTGGGAAGGAGAGGCATACATACTTCTCACCTCCAGTCTTTGTATTTTCCATCCTCTCAGACCCTTGTTCTGACCCCACCCCAGCCCCACCCCTGTCTTTGCCCCTTCCCCTGCCCTAGGCAACATCCCAGACTCTACCCCTGCCCTGAGCCACATCCCTATCCCAGGCCCTACCCCTGCTCCCCAACTTCTCAGGAACCAAAGCTCCCACCACCACAGTCCAATCTTATCCTCTGTTTAGTGATCTACTACCCCACTGAGGCTCTAACAATCCTTACACCTCTCAGAGCCCAACACAGTCCCATCCCTCTCCTGAGGGACAGCAGTCCTGAGTTAGGGAAAAGTTATGGGTAGGCCTGTTTGAAACCAACAATGTCTCCCAGAGGCATCCCAAGTCTCCTTTCTTTTTGCCACCACTCTGCCACACACGTCCCCTTCTTAAGTTCATAAATGCTACTGAGGTTGAATTGAAGGAAAGGCTAGGCATAGCAAAGAGGTGGAGGAGTTCAAGTCGACTCTGCCTGCCCAAACTTTGGAGAAATAGGGTCCCTGAAAAGAGGAGAGTGGTCCAGCCCAGGAGAAGACTGTCTGCAAAGGAAAATGGTCTCCAGCTGTTTGAGATACTATATCCTCATGGCTGGACAGTTATCATTACAGTCTTGTATATAACCAAATGAAATGAATATGCTCATTACTTTCTCGATGATGCTCATTAATGTCTTGATGCTCTGGACAGCCTGGGGTTGCAGAAAACAAAGAACACTTGGGGTCAGGCAGACCTCGGTTTAAGTCCCAGCTTCACCCTCTTGTTTTGGGAACTCAGGCAGATTACGGAACCTCTCATTGCCCTAAATTTCTCTTTTGTAAAATGGAGAGTAATACTGGAAATCTTATAAGGTTACTTTGATGAACAAAATAATCATAAAAATTACCTGCCACATCAGAAAGTTGGGTGGATTTTTAATTTAATTTATTATAGCAAAAGGATAATACCTTCAAACATGTTTACTATACATCAGAAGTTGTTTTCTAGCTTAAACAGTTTTAAAATATCTAAAGGCTAAAATTTGAACTTGAGGCTTTATTGGTTGGATAGTAGAAATAATGGCTAACAACAGCTTCAGGTTTTGGAGAAGGATTAACTAAGATAATATTTTATCAATATAAAATTGACAAAAAGTAGGGAAGTCAGGATAATCTGAATGAGGCGGGAGAAGAGATGTGACCAGACTGTTGTGACATTGTGTTTGTGAAATACTTCTAGCACAATAAGAAGCAAAGGAAATCCAATATTAATATCATGAAACAGCAATAACTTCGTTAATCTTCCTTTCTTTGCACGTCTATTATCAAAGTTAGTCATCTGGCTTACAGTCAATAACACATTAAAGTATTTGCTGATTTCAACTCCTTGGTACTAAGTATAGTTCTTGTGTAAGGCAAACATAATTTTTGAAATGCAAACATATGTTCATTTACCAGTAATCCTGAATTCATTAAACTAGAATCTACCTGCTTATACTGGCATCTTTGGGAATCAAATCTTAAACTTTTAAAACTTAGATAAATAATTTCCCAGCTACAGTATTTAGACTTGCACCACAGTCAATTCGTAGGCTAAATATTTACAATGAACTATATGTTTTGCAATAAATGATTAAGAACTACTAAAAATCAAGCATTGTGTTTGTGCGTTCACAAAAAGGAAGAAAAAGCGACAGTTGAAAAGTATACTTTGAAAAATGTGTATTTCTCAAAAACAATCCACCAAACCTCATTCTCTACTGAGTTAAGCTTCATGTCAAGAAATGTCATATCAAGAAAGTCTAATTTTGGAAAGTTTTCACCTGAGGGGAAAACAGGGTCAGTCTGGAAGGAAGTGCAGATACATTTTCTGCTATAGTGTTCACTCTTGCTACCATGACAGCAACATGTTGGAATTTCAGAAGGGGAAACACACAGAAAGAGGACATGCAAACAAATCCATCTAAGGGTTTCTTCAAATCAACTCTATGTCACCAGCAGCTCTTCTCTGGAGGGGCACAAGGAGGCAGACAGGTGCTTTCAGTCTGAATATTGAAAAGAAAGTCCTTCCAATGGAGCTTGCTGACTTATACTCCCGTGTTCACATCTGGCTATCTCAAGGGGGTGAGTATCTCCTAAGGGAGGAACCCATTATCTTCTTAATAAATCCTGTGCTTTATGCATAAAAATCAACACCTTCCAAAGAGGCTCCGTTCTACACTGTGTGATGCCTTGGGCTGAAATGACTCTCTAGCGGATAGGAAAAAAGGATATTGAAGAATATCTCTGGGAGATTTTTGGCAACCCATTTAGAACATGCCAACCACAAATATTCATTAAATACCTGGTGTCTAAAATGGAGCTTTGAGCTGTAAGAAGACAAAGAATCAGAATGCCCACTGCCCACAGGGCTTTTGCAAACTAGTCGCTGATAGATTCTTTCTCTTAAAATTGTATAATCAAAGAGAATTTTTAGGTATTTTGTCAAGTGAGCTGAGTAATTGCAACTTTGTTCAAATATAATAGGCTATTCCATTAGCCACCTTTGCAAGGAAAAAAAACTTAATAATAATTGTCTCCACTTATTAAGCATCTGCCATCACAGTTCCTGGAAAAGAGTATCATGATGTCATTTAAATTAAATTATGGTATTTTCATCAGAGGTTTGTGGGGTATTTTTAGGGGGGTGAAGTGTATGTTGGTTGGTTTTCAGACAAGATCAGCAAGAAAACCTGAAGTAAGCCCCTTACCACCACCAAGTACAAGGCAAATAGTCCAAGCTGGGTTTTAAGATGCTTTGGCCAGCCCTGAGCAAAGTAGAAGATGTATCCTCAAATATATTCCACCAAGAAGGCTTGGACACCCACTCTGAGTTCCACATCATGTACTTGTTCTGAAGGTTTCTGACCTTCCACCCATCTCTTGTGGTTTTGTTCTAAAATCCACATGCTACTACTGGGCCAGGTCAGGCTTCAAAGATTATCTTGGGAATGGGCTTTTCTAGGGACAGAGAGCAGCTGTTAATAAAGACTCCAGTGGTTGCAATGCACAGAAAACTCTGAGTTTACTCAGTACCACCATTGCCTGGGACACCCTCATCTGCAAGTCTGAAGGATAGGGTATCATTGAGCAAGAATTACTACTTTTTTCTTTCTTTTTTTTTTGAGACGGAATCTCGCTCTGTCACCCAGGCTGGAGTGCAGTGGCCGGATCTCAGCTCACTGCAAGCTCCACCTCCCGGGTTTACGCCATTCTCCTGCCTCAGCCTCTCGAGTAGCTGGGACTACAGGTGCCCGCCACCTTGCCCGGCTAATTTTTTGTATTTTTTTAGTAGAGACGGGGTTTCACTATGTTAGCCAGGATGGTCTCAATCTCCTGACCTCGTGATCCGCCCGTCTCGGCCTCCCAAAGTGCTGGGATTACAGGCTTGAGCCACCACACCCGGCCTACTTTTTTCTATTTATGTCTCCAGTACATAGACTCCCTACAGGACACTGCACTGGGCACTGAAAGGACACTCCTAATGTTCACCCAGATGAATGCTATGTCCTGGAGTCCTTGTCCATCCGATTCTCTGGTTTTCAGTATTAACCCCTGCCAGTCTACCATTATAATGCATTTGACTCCAGAGTCTTGAGAAGCAAGTTTTGCCTCTGTACTGAATGGCTCTCACAATATCTCCAATAGAGTTTAGTAGACCTGCAATACATCTAAGATGTCACATTTTATATCATTTATAAGGATTTGTGTTTTAATTTTTAACTTTAAAAGTAACTAGTTCAACTTATCCTTTACTGATGAGAAATAGAGGAAGTGAGTTGCCATGATTGTCATATCACTGGAATCCCTGAATCTTAGTCTAGGGCCTTTTCTATCATCCAGCTTCTAAGAAACCAAATGATTTGTCAAAATCTACCATAAACAATAAGATGACAGGGTATCCTGAGGAAAATAGCAGCCGGAAGCTTCTCAGTTTATAGTATAAAGGCATTAATTTGGGAATTAGAGACTTGCAGAGAAACTCACACAACAGTCCACTACTGTGTCTGTGGAGTATTAGTCTCTCCTCTCCTGCCTTCCAAATGTCATGTGAATGTCACTCCTTGGCTGACTCTTCCCCCTAAACCTTAGGAGCAAGGGAAGGCTGTGCAATGTGGCTCACGGCTTCTCCTCTGGAAGAAGTGGTGATGTTGAGTTAACAACAGAAAACTCAGCATCTGTGAATTCATCAGTGTTAAAAACTGTGATGTGGGCAAGGCTCTGAGTAGATGAACAAGGGGACTTGCTGAGTTGTGTATTAGTCTGTTCTCATGCTGCTATAAAGAACTGCTCAAGACTGGGTGGTTTATAAAGGAAAGAGATTTAATTGACTCACAGTTCCGCATGGCTGGGAAGGCCTCAGAAAACTTACAATCATGGACAAAGGGGAAGCAAACATGTCCTTCATCACATGGCAGCAGGAGAGAAAAGTGCTGGGCATAGGAGGAAAAGCCCCTTATACAACTATTGGATCTCATGAGAACTCGCTCACTATCACAAAAACAGCATGGTGGATAACCACTCCCATGTTCAATTTTCTCCACCGGGTCCCACCCTTGACACATGGGGATTATTACAATTAAAGATGAGATTTGGGTGGGGACACAGAGCCAAACCATATCAAGTTGTTAACCAATTAACCAGAAAAATGCCCAATCAGAACAAGTCTTTTCCAAATCATACATCTCTCTCTCTGTCTCTCTTTCTGTTTCAATAGTGGCTTGGGCCTGAAGTACTTGGAAAATTTCCTCCCTCTAGTAGAGATCTTATTCAAGGAAAAGAAAAGTGACTTTTTAGACATTAGAGACTCCAATAGGTGTGTGTGCTTTGACAGTCGCCCTCCAGTGGGGTGAGTGAGAGGGAGCACTTTGGAAGATTTGAGAGACCTCCTCCCTGTAGAACTGGGAGCGAACCAGAGGGAGTAGCCTAGGGCTTGAATACAAACCGATCCCAAATTTATGCCGACTGAGTGGCTGATATCTTCTAGATAGTTCAGAGATGCATTGGGTTGTACACTGTTCGTGATGAAAGTCAAAGTCAAATCAATGAACAGATTGTTTACATTACAACTTAACCAAATGGGAGGTTTTATTAGTGGATTGTAATGATAAATCCTTTGGTCATCCCGTATTAATTGACAACCTACTATAGTAGGTGTAGTGGGTATAGTACATGTAGTAGGTCCAGGTCCTGGGCTGAGAGTAGAAAATGCGTAGATGAAAAAGATAAAATGCCTGCCTTCAAGGAGCTAGTAATCTAACTTAAGACCAACTTAATAAGTTAGCTACTGCTATAAAATACACTAAGTGCTATGATGAAAGAACAAAGGACATGTGGGAACAGGGAGGAGTGAGTGTCAGGCTCTTGTGAGGAGCAAGTTTTGCAGAGGAAGAGATGATTGAATGAATAAGCATTCAACAGGCAGAAGAGTGTGCATTCTGTGAGGTGGTGGTGTGGTTCTAGACAAGGAGAACAGTATGCAGGAGCAGACAGACACCATGTGATGACTAAATTGTATGTGTCAATTTGGCTAGGCTTAGTGCCCAGCTGTTTGGTCAAACACTGGTCTAGATGTTGCTGTAAAGGTATTTTGCAGATGTAATTAACATCTATAAAGAGTTGGCTTTAAATAAAGAAGATTACTTTCTTTACTATGGGTGAGCCTTATCCAATCAGTTCAAGGCCGTTAAGGGCAAAAATTGACCTTTCCTGGAGAAAAATGAATTTAGCTTCAAGACTGTAACATAGAAATCCTGATTGAATTCCCAGCCCAATGGCCTTCTCTGCAGATTTCAGACTTGCCAGCCCCTGCAACCATGGGAGTCAATTCCTTAAAATAAATCTACTAATATATAGTCGAGCCTAGAACAACGTTGGGGTGAGGGGGATCAACCCCTTGTGCAGTCAATAATTCATGTATAACTTTTGACTCTACCAAAACTTAGTAACTAATAGCCTATTTTTGACCAGAAGCCTTAATGATAACACAATTGACACACATTTTTTATGTCGTATGTATTATATACTGCCTCTTACAATAAATTACGTTACAGGAAAGAAAATGTTACTAAGAAAATCGTAAAAGAAAGTATATTTGCTACTCATCAAGTGGAAGCAGATCATCATAAGAGTCTTCATCCTCATCACCTTCACACTGAGTAGGCTAGGAGGAAGAGGAGGAGTCGGTCTTGCTGTCTCAAGGGTGGCAGAGGTAGGAGAAAATCTGAGTAGAACTAGGCCTGTGCATTTCAACCCTGTGTTGTTTAAGGGTCTATTGTATATCCATTTGGTTCTATTTGTCTGGAGAACCTTGACTAATACACAGCAGGTGCAAGATATGCCTAGGTAAGAAGAGATTCATTACAGCAGAAGTGCAGAGAATGGTGGGAGATGGAGCCATGAGGGAGACAGCATGATCGTGAAGAACTTTTTGGCCGTGCTCCTAAATTGGGATCTTATCCTGTAAGTATACGGGGGGCACTGAAAAATTGTAGGCAAGGCTTATTGCCACACCATGTCCACCAGAAAAACTCTCTGAGAATTCACCAAAGAGAATAGGGATGGGATGGGACAGAATTGCTGGCAAGAAAAGATGGCCTCATAGACACTATGTCATTGTTGTGTAAGCCTTAAGATGGAGTCTTCACTCTCATTCTTTCTCCTTTGTGTCTAGTGCACGAGGTCTTTTTAGCCTCTTCACCTTGTTTTACAGTGTGTGCTAGGTGAGATACATGAGCAAGCCAGGCTGTGCTGGTGACCAGAATTTTAGGTCACCATCCCACAAGGGACACTAGCGCTAGACCCATGAACATAGATACTTTAACTGTAGTCTGCCTCCCCAGGCCTATCAGCATTGCAATTGTCACCTTCCTGAGTGACACCCTTGGAAATTCATCACCATGTCACATTTGGCAGCTGAACCAACACACATCTTTGATTTATGTATGAGCTGAGCACTGGGGAGTAGCAAGCCTCTGTCTCCAGATCTATAGGGCTGCTGATCTTGAGAGAGCAGCGTATTTATTCAAAACCATCCTGAGCTGCGTGAGACCTTTACACATTTGTAAGTAAATAGACTGGGATTATTCATGCTTCCTGTGCAGGCCCCATTCATCGCCCTCCCTAAAGGCTGTAGGCACCTTTGCAGGAAAGAAGATTCCAGCCAGTCAGAAGGGCAGCATTCATCACCAGGTGATCTGTTTACTGCCTTTCACCCAAAGGGCCCCCAGCTGCACTGTAGAAGAATCACTAAGCTGCCAGAAAAAATGTGACCACCTTCCCACTTGTGCTCTGGAGACAACCCCCTAGCAAGAAGCACAAGGGGTTGGGCGGAGAGAGAATTCAATAGTTGCCCCTGAGAACAGCCTCACAAGGGGCTACCCAGGCTTGATTTTACTATCAACCCAGCAGGCTCAGCGCTGCATGCTCCTAATCCAGGGACTGTGCAAAACCCAAAGTGTTTTCTCTTGGTTCCCAACAGCTTAACAAGGCCTCCATGATACTTTTCTTTACTCTGGGGCTCTGCAAAGGGATGAGACCAAGTATATTGGATTTGGGTCCATGAAATACTAAGAATCCAGCTTAAAATCAGATTCTGCTGTGAGGGAACCCTTGAAAACTCCTTTGGCCTGTATTTTTCATCACTTTTTCCCTTTGAGAAGGGGTTTTATAGTTCTGTAAGTATCAATCCAGCAAAACCTGAATCATGTTTTCAGACAAGTCTAAGCTTCTAGGAGTGACTTAAATGGGGAATTCAAAGAAGTCGGTCTGACTAACAGAACATATGAGAAACATCACAGAGTGACAAGCATGTCCCCAAAGACTCAGACGCCTTTGGTTTTCACCAATAGAAGATTAGGGTCCATCTCCTTAAGCTTCTCCAATCACTGGGAAGAGAGGTGGGGGCGGGGGGAGGGGGTTAGGACACAGGGTGAGCTTCAGGTTGAAGGAGTATTTGCGGAGCTGTAGTCTGTCATTAAAACCTTGAACCTTTGCTCTTGTCCAGCAAATGGGAAAATCCTGACTCAGATCCTTTGATGGAGAACATGGAGGAGACAGAGCACCCAGAACATCTGTGTGATACTAAGTGCATTGTTACACAGCAGTGAGGTTCAATATTTTTCAGCATTTCAAAGAGAAGAGAAATGTGGGACAGCACGGAGATCCTGATCTCCAAATCCCAAGATTTACAGCCTGTATTTCAGTCTCAGATTTCCTTGTGGGAGAATTGTTGGCTGTTGTGTGGTGGTATTTTGTTTTAATGATCTTTTCTACACGTTTCTTAGTATAAACTAGAAGAAGCCCATGAGCGATGCTGGGGGTAGCTGACAAGCATTCTGCTGGCCTAGGGCACTTGGTCTTGGAGACGTCATTCTATCCTCTATTCTAACCTTTGCTGCTCCACTGTTGATTTTTTTCTCAGGCATAGAGAATACGAAAGCGTAATTGATATATACACCTGCCCCACCTGGGACAATGAGGGACCCCTGTTCTTTCACAGCCACTTGTCCTACACACCATACGCTATTTCTATGGCACTTTGCTATAAGGGCCTGTGGTCAGAGGTTGTCATATAAACCTATGTCACAGATGACATAATTTGCATATTCACAGAACCATCCAAAAATGACACAAAAATCTGCCAAAGACATAATATATTTTGAAGATGGGTGACTAATAATGCAAACGTTAGGGCGCTTCTTGTAAGCATCATTAACTCAAGGATGCATTACAAAGTACATATAACATAGACATTAGAGGGTTTTTAAAAACTGTAACAGGAAAAGTTGTAACTGATTATTACAGTTTCATATTGTGAAATTGTCAAAAAGTTGATACGACTTAAAGTTGTTCATGACCCCTGCAAAGCTGAGGCCCAATGAGTTAATTCAATAAGAAAATAGTTTTAGAAGGAATAAGCTGTCCTTGCATCTTAGAATTGTTCCTGTATCTAAGAACGAGTAGGAGATGGTGAGATTTGTGGACAAAAGACTTTGAGTCGAGTTACCTTCTTCCTCACCACATCTGGACACAGCTGACCTCAGCCTTTGGCTATGGTTTATTCATCTGACATTGAGAAAACTGCACCAGGTAATTCTTTGAAAAGCAGAGTATTAGAAAAGGAAAATTTCAAGAGCGCTGACTCAAAAGAACAGTGGGATAGAGGATATGGTTGCCTGAAAGCCATTTCTTGGCAGTTGTTGCTAAAAACTAGAAGGCTCTGACTTGATTTTAATTGGTAGTTCTGGTCACACTGGGAGCAGCTTTGCCCCAGAGCAATCAGAGGGAGAAGCTTTAAAGTGGCTGGAGGTGGCCAAGATGCACAGAGGCTCTCAGCTGGGTCTTGTTGACTACTTGGTAGTTGCTGTTGCTCTAAGCTGCTCTGGGAAGACAGCAAAAATGCAAACCACAGGGAGAATTTAGTAGCTGTTTTAATATTTGCTGAGTGTCCGTGAAGTACTCTTACTCAGTATAAAGAAGATACTGAGGTCAATGACACCACCCCTACTCTGGAGGAGACACATGTGTGAGTAATTATACAGACAGTAAAGCATGACAGCATTGCCTTGATGGAACTAGGGGTAGTGGGACAAAATAAATATGGAAAGACAGTTTAAAGATAAATGATGTGTATGGGTTGATGAGTTAGACTTTGATTTTTATAAAGCAGGTAACAACTGGATATTTCAAATACAGAATTAGAACTTTGTGTTTCTATGCAACTGCTCTGACAGCATCTGTGAAGGTTTGATGTAAGAAATGGGGTTTTGAGAGAGGCAGGCCTGGGCAGAAGCTATGGCTTATACAGTAGACCAGGAAAAAATAATGAGTGGCACAGTGAGAGTAAGAAAGGAGAGAAGATGTGGGCATCAGAATCTTTTTTATTTTAATTTTATGAATGCATAATGGTTGTACATATTTATGGGGTACAGGCAATGTTTTGTTATAACTATGCAATGTGTAATGTTTGAATCAGGGTAATTGGGATATCCATCACCTCAAACATTTATCATTTGTTTGTGTTGGCACCATTTCAAATGTACTCCTCTAGTTATTTTGAAATATACAATAAATTATTATTAACTATAGTTGCCTTATTGCACTACCAAACACTAGATATTATTCCTACTAACTATGTTCTTATATCCATTAATCAACCCTTCTTTATCCCCCACTTCCTGCTACCCTTAAAAAGAACAGTAATTCTTTAAAAAAATACTTGGTAAGAGACTTTAGGTAATCCATTAAAAAAAAAAAACAAAAAACCAACTTTGATGTTTTAGCCCCCAGGGAGTAGTGACAAGGTAGAGAGAGAGAGAGAGATGGAGAGAGAAAGAGAGATACGGAGGGAAGAACAAGCAGATTCAATAAAGATGGTGCCTTGGGAGAGTCAAGAAAATGTATTCAGTGACAGTCCCATTAAGTTGATGAAACTCAGAAAGATCATCCACTTTGAGGATCAGGATTTGGGAGACCTCAGCCTATATACATTATTTGAATCTGGGAGATGAAACAGTGCTGAGCACACAGCTGTGTCAATGGCCAGTCCAACTGGCCAATGCTGGGAAAGTAGATGCAAGGGCCCAAGTCCCTATTCTTCCCTTTCATTGTATTATGAAGACAGAAATAACATAGACCTCTTGGAGTCAGCAGAACAATGCTCCCTGCAAAGATGTCCATGTTCTAACCCCCAGAACCTGTGAATATATTAGATTATATGGCTAAGTGGAATTAAGGTTGCAGATGGAATTGAGGTTGCTAATCAATGACCTTAAAATAAAATTATCTTGGATTATTCAGGTGGACATAATGTAATCACAGAGGTCCTTGTAAGTGGAAGAGAGAAATGGAAGAGAAGGTCTGAACCAGAGAGATGGAAGCATCCCAGCTGGACCTTGAGGGAGGAAGGTCTCCTTGAAGACAGAGGAGGGGGTCACAAGCCAAGGAATGCAAGTGGCCTCTAGAAGCTGGAAAAGACAAGGAAATAGATTTTTCCCTAGAGCCTCTAGAATAAACTCAACTCTGCCAACATCTTGATTTTAGCCCAGTGAGATTCGTTTAGTACTTCTGACCTCCAGGACTGCCAGTCTCTTTCTCTCACCTTTTCTTCTTAGGCCTTAACTCCTTTCCACATTTCTCTCTTTCTCCACCCTAAGTGTTTCTCTCTGCCTGGCCAGGTAGCAGCTGCTAAGATGCCATTATTTGGGGGCTCTTCTGAGTGCAGTAGGCCCTTACCTGGAAGGCACTATCTCCCACCTCCAGGAGCCAGCAGTGGCAGACCCTTTGCTGAAAGGTACAGTCTGGCCTCATACCCGGACATGATGCTGTCAGGATCAACACTGGGAAAAGAGTGAACAAAGAATCCACCAGAAGACTGTGATGCAATTACAAAGGCCTCCCACCGGGTGCTCAGGAGCTGGGATGGTCCCGCCAAACTCTCCCATATTGGGACAGGGGTATCAGGCCTTTTAACCTCTGTATCAACCAGCCATTGGATGTGGGATACCCCCTGGAAAGGGGATGTGATGTTAAAACAGCCAGCTCTCCTCAGCTGAGGATAATTCTGGGCCTGGGTGTAAGACTCAGCTATAAGCTGCTAGTCATCAAAATCCCCAGTCCTACAGAAGGTATATGAATGGTACACTACAGCATCCTCTATAGAGGCCAACATTTCCCCTACCATCAGGGTTCCCTCATTCCCCTCCTTCCTCCACCTTCATCTTCAAGGTCCAACCTAGACATTACCACACCACCACAGCCGCTCCCAAGACACAGGGATCTCTCTCCTACAGAGCCTCAAAGTGCATTGCACTCATCTTATTTGGAATTTTATGTGAGTTACTTCCTCTGCAATTTACTGACCAGAGTTCTTTCCCCAGTTCAGAATGCCCCAAGGACCACTCTTGCTACTTCAACCCTATTCCTCTCCCAGTCTCCTTCTACTCAACCCTCCCACACCCATCACCACTCCCACATGCACATATGCACACATGCAAGCAACACGTCGGCCAAACCATATGGCAGAAGGCTAGCCACACCAATCTAGGTTTGTTAGATATTTGATTGATATAAGAAAGAGAAATGGTGTTAGATGTAACTTTAGAAGTAGGAGAATGTGCTGGGGTAGCAGGAACACATTTCTTGGATGGCTGATAAAATGCTTCTGCTTCCATTACGACAAATCCAGAAAAGCTGCTGCTGCCTCTAACCCAGCACAGAAATCTCTGCCAGGTTTTGCTGCAGAATGAGCACAGCACTGCTGGAGGAGCAACAAACACTTAACATGCATCCAGCGCCAGAACTGGGGCAATTGCAATATGGGACACTCGGGCTCTGCCCTCCTCTGCTCCCCAGCCAAGTTCTTCCAGCTAAACCACCTCTCAATTTTATGTGACATAAACTTCCAGGTTCTGGGTTCCCTGTTTAATAGTCAAACAAATAATGGTCTTAATTGCTTGTGAAAGACCTATAAGATTTTAAGAGGAAAAGCTAATGAAACGAGAAAAGAGTAAAGCTTGCCCTATCAGAATAAAGAACCCCACTGGGTTATAGCAGGTGACCCCTGATTTTTGCTATATCTCTCTTACCTTTTCATTTCGTTGGTTATAGCTGCAGGGGTGACAGAGCTGAGAATACCACTTAGTGAGCTCTTATTGGTCTGAAACTATCTTATTGCTTTGTGGAAATAAATTGCAGGAAGCATTTTTAGGTATTGATATCTGTTTGTCAGAGAAAGTACAGTCATTCATGGAGGGTTTCGACACGTCAATTTTGCAGAGAGAATCAACCACCTAGAATCTGTGGTTTCATATTTTCAAAAGTCTAGCTTCACCCAGGATTCACAAAGTGGGCACAGGAATCTGTGACCATGTTTCCCCACTCCTCAGCCTCTAGCCCCAGTCCTGCCCCCAATTTGCAGAAAATATTTTCATGCACTGTAAATCACTGTAATCACTCATTCTTCAATTTATTTCATTTGTAAATGGGAACTTAGCTGATTTTATTATTCTGCATTATTAAGCATCGTCTGTTTCCAGATGGTCTGCAGAGTCTGTCCGAGCTGAGGATGTGTGTCCCTGGGCTTTTGCTAATTGATCACCGGGGGCACATGGTCTGCAGGCTTCACTTTCAATAACTGGTCTGTGTTTTTCCAAATGGATTTACATTTTTATGGTCAAATGATGACTTCTCTGGAGACACATACCATGAACGTCTGGCTTGCTATTATTACATGTACAAGTCATAAAGCTATGTAATAAGACTCATAAAAACATGCAAATGTTTTTTCCAGTTCTTTTCCAGGGAGGAAAGAAACATGATCAGCCCTAAAATCTGAAGCTTTGCAAAGCTGATTGTTCTGCTGGGAAATGACAGGAAGGAGAAGAAAACTTCCTCAGAGATGTCCATTTTCAAATAAATAAATGCATAAATTAATACATAATCAAGCAAGCCTGAAGATTCCAGAATTTTGTGTGGACAGGGGAGTCACCTCCGGTGGTTGGGAAAAGAGACCTACAATGTCCTGTTCCAAGAAAGAATGTGCTCTTCCTGCTCCCCACCCTCGACCCCTCTGGAAGCCCCGTCACTCATGCTGTCCACCTTGAGAATTCATGCATGAGGCCAACCTCTCTATTTGCCACTTAAAACTATTTCTTTCACTCTTCCAGGCCATACTGGTCCCTCCCAACTGGAACCCTCTGACTCATCACACTCAGCTCTCAATTTTATTTTCTCTCTAGGGGATTCATGACTTCAGCTCCAAAAAAGATTTCAGCCTCTCAAAGAACATATATACCTCTCCCACATTTACAGTCCAACCCACATGTCCTGGATACTCTTCAACTCATCCAACATTTGCTATAATCAGTAGATACTCAATAAAAGCTGCACAACTTAGGTGTTCAAAGCCACTCACACATGGATTCTCTGTATCCATGCGTGCTCACCTCAGTCCATTTTTCATCCTGCAGCCACAGTGAATTTTCTCATGCAACTCTGATCACGGCACTCCCCAGCTTAAATTCTTCCCGAATTATTAACCTGCCCAATAAACCCGGCGATGTCCTGCCAAGTGTAGCTCCTGCCGTCCTCCTCAGCTCCCCTTACATCTTTCTGTCTCAGCTCTCTCTGCTCCAAACACACGAAGCTGCTTTCATTTCCCGCATGCCGGGCTTCCTCCTGCGTGAGATATTTCAGTCAGGCTGTTCCTTCTGTCAAAACCCTGTTTCCCCTTCTTTGACAAGTTAGCATGCACCCCATGACCTACTCATCTTTCAGTTTGCACTTATTCAATGTTCCTTCTTCATGGAGTTCTTCCCTGATCTTCTAAATGACTTTCAACCCTCTGTTCCACAGTCGCATGGTACTTGATACTTCTCTTCTGTATTCTTTCCAACAGATATAATTAATATAATTATTTAAATAATTGCTATCAACCTCTGTAAACTTGGAACACAAACCTGGGTCTTCCCCCATAATAACAGGGACTATACTTCACGTATCACTGCAGCCTACAGCCTAGCGGCTCCTGAAATACAATAGGTGCTCCACCAACATGTTTTAATCAGTCAAGGAATAAATACAATAGATGACACATTTCCAGTTGTCCCTTCACCCCGGTCTTTTTCTGGCCCAGGCATCTTGAGTTTGTTGTAAAATGTGGATCATAGGTACTTAAAAAATGTCACGCCTGTATCACCAGGTACCACAGTTGTCCCAGGGAGGTTCAGATCACTCTCAGTGCCTGCTCCCTGTAACCTCCCTCAGCCACATAATTGAGCGACATCAATGAAGTGAAAAAGCCTCAAGACAGGGAAGAAGTGCATGGGATGGTGAAACACTTGGCACTGCCTGCAGACCTGTCCTTCCTGAATTGCCCTCTCCTCTTGGCCCTACGGATGCCATGGCCCCCTGGACTCCCTCCTCTCCTTCTGACCTCTCTTTCTCAGCCTCCTTCAAGGGCTCATTGAGCTAAGCCTGTCCTAGAAATGTTTATGGTGTGTTCTTTGACGTATTTTTGGAGCTCTCTCTTCTCACTTTGATCCTCAGACCTGTATATCCAGCTACCTCCTGCACGCTGGCTCTCCCACAGACACCTCAGTTCCTACACAAATGAACTTTTCCTCTTCATTCTCTATTCCCAAGCAGTATAAGTTAAAATGAAAACTCTCCTCTTCCCCGTACCTTCCCCTCTCAGAGAATGACATCACCTTGGGTTCTTTGTGATTCAAGCCAACCAGCCTTGAGTCATCTTTGACCATGTCTCCATCCCTACAACCATTATTCGCCAAATTCTACTGCTAATACCTTCCAAATAACTATCAAATCTGCCCATTCTCTGCCATCTCCACTGCCTCTGCTCAGTTTAGCACAATAATCTTTCACCTGTACAACCGTAGCAGCTTCCTCTCTAGTCACCCTGCCCCCTTGTAATTGCTCTAACTACAAACCAATTTCCACATCACAGCCAGAGTAATATTTCTAAAATAAAAATCTGATCAGGCCACTTCCCTGTCTAACCCATCATTGACTCTCCATTGCTCACTCTATTAAATCCAACAGCTCAGCACGGTGTTTTCCTGCCACTTCCTCCCGTCAGACTCTCAGGTCCAATCGTCCTGAACCACTTGCCTCCTCACCGTGATGTCTGCTCTCTCTGAGTTTTTGCACATATTCCTACTTCTGCCTGTCCATTCCTACTTGATCTTTAGGTCTTAACATAGATATTGTCTTTTTTGTGAAGATGTTCTGGTTATGCCCGGATTAAAGTAGTTATCCCTTCTCTGCACTGCCAGAGTGATCAGCCACCTGAGTTGACCCCGTGCTTACTCTGGCAGTACTCACCCCTTTAATCTCGGAGTCTAATCGTCTATTTCCACCCTCCATCTTAGCTATTTATTATTAAAAGCACATTGCTCTGGGCTTTCACCAAAGGCACGGTCTCTGTGCCCCAAAATCTACAGCCTTAAGCTCATCAAGATAAAGAGGTCAAATAAAACTGACCACAGATAAATGAAGAAACTCAAATGGCACCTGCGCTTTAAGGCTTATTTTGATTTAGAAGATACAAGTACAGACTTTATTTCACATGGACAGAGAGGCAGATGATAAATTGTGGGTGAGACTTTGAAATGGAAACAGATGTTAAGCTCAGTGCCCAAGGCTTGTTATGTGATCCTCGATGCTATTAGATTGTGGGCAGAGACCGTGTCTATCAGTGAAACCCTAGTGAAATAGTTGTTGAAAGAATGGCCTGTAATTGTAAAAGCTACATATAATTGGTAAAAATCCAAATTGTAAAGTTCATTGTGAAGATTCTGAGTTTGCAATATCTTTTTCTTCAATATCCCTCTAGTCATTTGGTATCAATTCTGAAACAATTTCTGGATGAAGGATGAACAGACATAATATTGCTCACTGAGTCATGTCTTACAAGCCTACTGTGTGTCTGCATGAAGCTCTGTGGGGAATAGAGAGTTGAATAAGGGAAAGCTATCGTATTGCAGACAAGCGCTGAACTGGGAGCTAGAGCTCCTTCCTATAGGAATTTCACAAGCCTCTTATTCTTTCTGAAACTTGGTTTCCTCTCCTGTAAATTTCGGAACGTCATACTCACCTTGACAAGCTGCTGTGAGAAGTGAAGGAGATAACGTTTTTGAAATCTCAGATTGTTTTAGTCCATTCAGGCTGCTATAACAGAATGCCATGGACTAGGTGGCTAATAAACAACAAAAATTTATTGGTCAACGTTTTGGAGGCTGGGAAGTTCAAGATCAGACACTTGTGGTGAGGGTCCATTTCCTAGTTCATAGTTAGCCTTTTTCTCAATATGTCCTCACATGGCCGAAGGGAGGAGGCAACTCTCTGGGGTCTGTTTTATAAGGGCACTAATCTCATTAATGAGGGCTCTGCCTTCATGACCTAATCTCCTCCCAAAGACCTTATCTCCTAATACCATCTCATGAGGGATTAGGTTTCAACATACAAATTTTGGAGAGACACAAATATTCAGACCATAGCACAGGAGCTCATAAATATCATTTATTTCACAAAATGAGGTCCCTTTCCTTATCAAGCTCAGCAGTTAGCAGGAGAGATACACACACACATACACAGAACAAAACATAACGCAGGGTGGGACTGCAGTCTTTGGGAAGGAGGACCAGGTGCTTTAACAGAGCAGGCTGTCCTGAGACTAGAGCGGTGAGCGGTGCTGCAGTGGACACTCGCCACCTTCCACGTTCTCCTTTCCTCATGACCATCTCGGACTCTGCTCACAACCCTTCTCTGGGTTGATGGTGCTGCCGCTGAATTGTTGGGCCTAAAGTATAGCATGTTCCATGTGAAACCAATGAAAGCCTTTCTACTGCCTCTAGTTTTATTATACTGGTGAGTCTCCCTTGGAAAGGCAATTTTGTCTTTAGCAATAAGGCCAAACTAATATGTCAAATCAGTAAATATAATTCAGTCCCCTGACTCTTCAGGTGATTTCTTTTGAAAAGTTTATTTCCTTAGGAATCAATTTTTCCTCCTATTGCTTTCCCTACAACCCCATCCTCTTAGCGTCTCCTCTCATGCAGGTGCCTGGCCTTCTGCAGAATACGAAGCTCCCCACTGTGCTCCAGACAGCACTTGCCTCTGGTTCCACAGGAGTCAGGCACTAGGTAGAAAAAAGAGCTTGTGCATGAGACCCAGCTCCACCCCATCTGGCCTGTCCCCTGCATACCTTTGCCTTCTCTGATCCTTGAAATGAAAACACATTCCCTGTACCATATACACCATCCCTTCCTAGCCTTCTCCTTCCCTGGTTCATACTCCACCTTTGCTTAATGGGGTTCTACTCATCTTCAAAGAGAACTTGTCATCCCTTATAAACTGTTGCCAATTCCTTTTGAGAGAATTTATTCATTTTGGCCTGCCTTCACCACCCTATGGGCAGAAACTAGGTAATATTCACAGTAATGTGTAATATTTTGTTTGCTTATACCACCATCTACATGATGCAGTAACTCAGCTCCCTGTCAAGCATTCCCACCAAGACTTTCTGGAAGCTTCCCATGTCATATCTCACTGTGGCTTACCTATGCCCTTGGATAGGTCTCCATCTCTACGTCTGTCTTGGCAGTGTTTTCTACCAAGCTCCATTGCTTTCTCTCTGAAAACTGTGGTCTCCCCAGGGTCAATTATTGCTCCTTTGGCCCCCACAGCTTCCATCCTGCTCTGAGGACACTGTAATCTCCACCAGGGCCTGTCTATACCTCCCGCAACCCCATATACCACCATGTGCTTATTTTATAAATGTTTCCAAAGTGTACTCCAAGGATAAGGTTCTGCAGAATGCCAACATGTGTTACACAGATTAACAAGAACATGCTAGATTCCATCATTAAATAAGGAATACTACATTGTTACTTCTCAAAGTATGGTCCTTGAACCGGCATTATCAGCATCACTTGGTAGCTTCTTAAAAATGTAGAAACTCAAGTCTCACCCCAGACCTGAATGTTAACAAAATCCCCAAGTGAATCGTATACACACTGAAGTCTGAGAAGCACTGCTCTAAATTAAAAAAATTAAGCAGCTTTCTTTATGCAACTTCCTCAGAACTTTTAATATGCTAGTATGTAGTATAAACTCCAAGAAGCACATAAAGTATGCAAGACGAGTGTTCTGCAATGCACATTTTCAGAACACTTGTATTGGAACTTCACCATGCCCAATTGTACTGTGGTGTAGAATGGCTTGGGAGATAAGGTCTTCTTGTCTTTCAGCCTGTTGATTATATTCCGAGAGTCATATGCTGGCAAATGTTTAATAAGCAGCTCCCCGTGGGACAAAATAGTCCTGATTTATAGGGCTTGCCAAATTCTATGGTGTAAATATTCCCACCATGGCTGATTTCAAGCTACCATAGTGATGTCACTGGAGAGCGATGCACACAGTCAGCTCTGGTGAGCAGGTAGGAGCCAGCTCTAGCACTATACTAATGAGAGTACCTCAGCCATGTGCCTGCCCCCAGCAATTCATACATGTTTAAGTGGGTATCTAGTCTGGTTTGTATTTCCCCCTTACATCTCTTCCATTCACCCTTTAGTGGCAGACACCGGACTGTACTCAGAATTATCCTCCCATGGCTAAGGTTTTCTTAGTAGGACCAACTTCACCATATTCTTCCTTCATCATCCTTCCCTCAGAATGAGCTCTCCCACCAGATTCCTTATTCTTCCAAAGGAATGATTTCTGATGCACTAAACCCACCAACTTACCAGACCTGGTCTAAAAATTCAATGCAGGTTGAGAAACATACAGAGTTGGTGTTCCCATAGCACCGTGTCAAGGTTTCCATGACAGCACACATTTGGCATATTGTGTTGTAATTGGCTGAGCTTCCCTTTCCCTGGTATACTGTGAGTTCCTTCAGGCAGAGTCTTTGTCTAAATCACCTATATATCTACAGTGCCCAACATGATAAGTGTTTGAGCAGTGGTAATAAACACAAGACATCATGCTCATGGGATAGCCCGAAGGTGCACCCACTCTCCTGGTGAATCTCACTCCCCTGCCCGGTGTTTCCGCTCCAGAAGAAAACGAATTAAAGAAAATAGAGGTAATGCTTCCTCATGCCTGGCTTCTTGAAGAACAGCCCAAGACTTTCCCCCAAGTTGTACCGAGGTCAAGCCCAACCTTGGAAGAGATTTCATGAAAATAGAAAAGTTAATTTCCCCTTTTTTCACTACCAGTTTGGATAAGATTTCTGATTTTTGCCTTCTGAGTTCTTTCTTTTCTAATATATTTAGTCTCTCTTTCCTTTTTAAGGGCCTTCACTGCAAAGTTTGCCTATAAAGTGTTATTCCAGAACAGAGACCCAAGCAGATGGAGGAAAATTAAATAGGGAAGAGCTTTGAAGAGAGGGCCTGGGTAGTTCCTATGAGGGAAATAGTCTGGTTTCAAGAAGCACTCCTTAAACTCACTAAAGTCAGGGTTTTTCAGGGATCTGAGATCATCCATGGTGTCTGTGGAGTGCTGGCCTGGCTAAGATTGGAGCCCATTTCTTGTAGTGAGGGTGCCGGACCTCAGCAGGAGGCAGCTGCCTCCTCTCTCAGAGGACTCCGGCTTACAGATGGAGCACTGAGCTGGGCCTGAATTTTTCTGCCCACAGTAAAAAATCTACTTGTCAAGAATTTCCACAGAGCCAGGAAATAATTGGATGGGGTGCAGCTGGGAATCCCTGGCCATAATTTTGTGTCATTAAAGGTGAAAGGAGATGGTTTACTCCTATTGGGTTTACCTCCCATCCTCTGAGCCTTGCCTTTTCAACTTTGTGAGCCATGAGTCCACTCCTAACTCCTGTTGTAGCTGGCACTTAACACAAGTGTTCTGAGCATCTACTACAGGCTAGACCCTCTGAGTTAGGCTGAGATAAGTAAGAACCAGTCTCATTCCATAGGGAGCTAGAGTAAGAAGATGCATGGCCACGTTCACATAGCAAATAAGTGGCAGGGTTGAAATAAAAATACAGATTTCCATATTCCTAGCCTAGAGTTCTTCCTTTGCGGATTGCTCTTGGGAGCTGCCCTTTGTGGAACTGGTAATGTTTCTCAGTTTGAATCTTTGCTTGTGCTAATCTATGTCATTTTGGATCTTCCATAGCCTTTCTTGTAGTCCAAATATTTGTGAATTGATTTACTGAAGATATTTTCTGCTTCTAGCCTTTTGATAAAACTGAAACTGGAATTACATTACCTTCTTTCTTACCACAAGAAGAGAAACTGCTGGGCACATAGGCATACTCCTGTAGTCCCAAATACTTGAGAGGCTAAGGAGGAGAACTGCTTGAGCCCAGGAGTTTGAGGCCAGCCTGGGCAACACAGTGAGACCCTGTCTCTAAAAATATACATTAGAAAAAAAAAGAAAGAAACCTTTAATTTACTAATTATATTCACTCAGCAAGTACATATTAAGTGCCTACTATTGCCCAGTACTGTTACAGGCCCTTGAAAAACAGTACTGGGGAATCAGAGTGAATCTATGCCTTCCTGGTGTTTGTACTCTAGCAAGGACAAATAGAAATGAACAATAAACAATTTAAAAGTAAGTTGCCTGTAACATCAGAAAATGATAAGTGCTCTGGTTTTCTATGGTTACTTGCTGATCCCATCCAATCATCCGGCAATCTGCTTTCGGAGGAGCCCTTTATAAAACACAAATCTCACCATGCTAGTTCTCTGATTAAAACCCTTCAATTGTTCCCATTGCGTTGAGGATAAAGCCCATGGCTCTGACCTCCGGTTACCCCTCCAGCTGGGTCTCTTATCACAGACCCCCCATTATCACCAAACCTCCAAGTGTGCAGGGCCCATGGACACACCATGCTATTTCATGACTTTCAAAGAATCTGGAAGAAGAATCTGTCACCCCTTCTTCTGGGTCTTCACTGAACTCTGTTCTTCATGGATCCTTTGTAATATTTAAGGAACTGTACCACCATGACTCACCTCTGCTTCTCTAATAGCCCCTAACAGCCATGGATCATGTTTGTTTACCTTTATATACCTAGGACCTGTAGGTTGAATACATACTTGTTCATTGAGAAGACTAGCCAATTTGTGAAACCAGGGACATGACACAGAGGGTAGCTAATTCTAGGCCAAGGAGGACAAGCAGCCATCTCATTTCTTACGTTCTGTATATTATATAGGTTAGTGATTGGCAAAATAGCACCTGCAGGCCAAATGTGACCTAACACCTATTATTGTAAGTTCCGTTTTATTTGAATACGGTAACTCCCTTTTATTTATATATTATGTATGGTAACTTTTACCCTATCATTGCAGAGTTCAGTAATCACAACAGAGACCATATGGTCCCTGAAGCGCAAAATATTTACTGTCTGCATCTTTACATAAAAAGTTTGCTGACCTCTAATCTAGTCAGAGTTGGCTTGATCAAATTCTTAAAATGTACACAATTTACATAACTTTTCCTCTGGTTACTCCAGAAAAAGATGTAGGATAGGCCCATAGTCAAGGATTGTTGGGCAAGTGAATATAGAACAGGCCAAAGGAGATCCATTAAAAGATACAGTGCATCATGCTGAGATTTTCAAAGGCTTTTTTTTTCTTTCTGACAGGATTTATATGATTCTGCTTAATATTAGAGCTTGACATGTTAAATGAATACTCCATTAAGGAGATTATAGCAATGAGCATATTAAAATGTCCTGCAATGACATTCATCACTGCTTCAACATATATTTATTGAGCACCTAATATATAAATAATCCTTATTATCATGATAATAATTCTTGTATCAAGCTCAATATTTTAAACGTACTCCTGCAAGTCAGGATTGACAGAGAGTGGGCTCTGAGATAGCAGCCTACAGGAAGTGTCTTGGGCAGTGCTCTCAGGATTAATATCTAGAGGGAAAGAAAGGCAAATAGCTCTGGGCAGAGGAACAGCTTGCACTGTTGAGCTTCAGTGCAATGACAACAGTCTCAGCTGACCCCACAGGGAAACCTGGAGCTGGAATGCTCTTCCAGAATTGTCTGCAGTTGGGGTGAGGGTGGCCTTTATGCCTCTGCAATGACTGGCCTTTGAGGAAGACTGCTTTTAGGAAGGGGGCTCTTCACAACCAAGGGCAATTCCTGGATAGGGCAGACAGCTGTGGGCTGTAAGCTGTAAGCCATAAGCTTGCCTTAAGGGTAAGATCTGAGCAGCACAATCTTAGGTCTACTATAATCTACTCTTGTGCCACCCAGAGTCCTTTTATAAAAGTTCCAACTTCAGATCCTCCAGGATTCATGGGGGTCTTCTTTTCCTGGGTAAACTTATAATAGAAACAATAGTCAGTCAAATTACAGCTTCTGCTGCTACAGCTGGTCTCAAGGCCTCAACTGATACTAATCATCTCCATCCCTACTACCCATTCTCAATTGCTTTACCCTCCATCAGCACCTCTGCTACCTAAGTGGCATGATCCAGGCCCTCCTCTCTGAGGAGTCTGAGCCTCTGGACATCATGCCTTTCTCAGGCCGTGGCTGCCATCCTTGTTCATTTACCATTAAAGTTAGGCAAAAGGGTGGAAAAAGTATTTTCCCTATCCTCATTATAAAACAGTAGCCTTACCTTCTCCTGATTATCAAGGTCACTTGCCCCTGAACTTGATGGCAACTCCTTTCCTTGCCTGGTGCCTTTGTACAAAGAGCCCACAATGCCTGGTAGCAGCTGAAACTCAATGTTCATTGGAACTCTTGTCAAGTCCACTGGTACAAGCACATCTCCTTTGGAAATCAAGACCTAATTTCTAAATCCACAGAGCCCAGAGTTGTGGGAGCAGAAAGCCCTAATTCCAATTCCAACAAGTAGTTTTCTGGGGATGATGATGAAATTGGCCATTTCTTCTTTTACCTCTTGTTTCCCAGACTCATGTATTCTATCTATTTGGGACACAGCATTCATTTGCCTCTCTGACCTTACCTCATTACCATAGTTTTATCTCTTTTTCTTCTGATTGTTAAGCACTACCACCCTACTTTTATTATTTGGGGGATCTTATCAGACTATTACTATTAGTGAAACTAGTTCTTTATTAGGGACAGCCACCAATAGGTTCTGGGAGATGTTGGTGTCTTTTTTTTTTTTTTTTTTTTTTTTTTTTTAGTATATCTCGTATTGCTTTGAGAAACAGAGCATCTTCTGTGTCCTCTCACTAAATATAACCAGATGGTGGACTTTCCACATTAAATAGTACATAGCATTCTTACATGCTCATTTTTCTGAGACTTTTGATCCACCCTCTGCCATAGCAATTCTGGTATTTCTGCCTTACATGATTTGAGCCATCAGTTTCTTCATGCTTTTCAGAGCCATCCTAACAACATGTTAGAACCCTCTCCTGGGGGTCTTGCCAGGTTGTTAAATTCTGTATCACAGATGAGTGCATTCATATTGACAAATCCTCCCTCATCCAACTTAATGTTGCATTCCCCTCGCTTCAGCACTTTCAGAATCCACTTACATATGTATGTGGCTCTTCTGGTTCTTGGAGATCTATACTCCTCCTCCATTTCAATTTAAAAAAATTAGTCCCTTTGCATGTCTAGCACCTTCTTAGCCAATTTGTTCAAACTTTGGATGAAGACATGAGATGAAGTCTGCCTCCAGGGATGCAGGTAGTAACCTCAAGAGAGGGAGCCTTTTGCAGCCAAGGGTGATGCCTGAAAGAGCTCACAGCGGGGGGCCATCAGCCAGCAGAAGTCCTGACATGTAGGGAAATAAGTTCTTCAATAACAAAGGGAGCTAGCTTTGAATGGCACAGTCCAGCATCTACTACAAGTGTTTTCTCAACACCCTCCTATATGCCTGGATGACAATAAGACCTGTCTCCCAGGAGGTTAGTTCCTGGCAGCAGGAGGTCTAACAGGTATGAAACTTCTGTAAGGGAAACTCGTGCAGTCAGACTATTACAACAGAAAGGGAATTCAGAATTCCATTCTGTCATGATGAGGAAACAGGCCTGGTGGTCAAGTGACTTACCCAAAGCTCAGATGGTTTATAGCTGAGACTAAAAGCTACATTGATCTTGAACCCTGCTCCAGGCATCTTCTCCAGGTAGCTTTTAGCCTCAGTTTGCCCTTTTATAACACCTGTTCAATTCAGAGGAGGTACATAAATATTAAGATGAAGGCTTCTAGGACCCCAAATTCCCATCCAGTAAACTACTTACACCAGGGTGAGGTGGGGGATGAAGTCCCCCATTAGGCGCATCTCACTAGTGGCACAAGCACTAGAGATGAGTCTGACAGTCAAAGTAGCTGTGGTCTAATGCCTGCCCCTGGTATGCAAGGCTCTGGCTCATTGTCCTGCAGGGTGAAATGTTCCTATAGAAACAGGAAGGAACTTCGTGGTGGCCTTATCCAATCTCCTCACTTTACAGGGGCAAACAATTTGTCCCAAGTCACATTGTGAATTGTGATAGAGCTGAGAACAAAATAAAAGCTGCAGAAGGTAAAATACTTATTCTGAAGGAGTTAATCCTAACTGCTAATGGTGAACAAACTTGTAACTTCTGTAACTGAGAAAGTAGAAACCCAAGAGCAGACAGGACACACTACAGCTTCACACAGAACTCACATGCTAGCTCTCACCAGCCAAAAGACCCTAGATGGGGCAGATGGGCAGTTGCTGTTGATGTTTCACCAGAGAAAGGATGAAAGAGGAGAACAGATTCAGTTCAGTGTTTCCCACTGACTCTACCCCAACTGGTGTGTAAGTGTCTGTGTTTGGATGTGCTTACGTGTGCATGTGTGTGTTAGAGAGAGACAGTGACCACTAGAGGCCCCAGAGCTGCCTCTTCCCTGGGGCATTAGACCTCATGCTCTAGGCTAGCTCCAGCCAACCATCCGCAAGAGTCCAGACTTCCTTCTTTCTTCATGACTCCTCAGGATGGAAGAGCCCTTTTAGGATTCTCCCGGGTAGGTAGTCAGGTCTTGATTATTGTATATTAGGGAGAGAAGTATGACATGTTTGTGGGAAAGCTCAATACACAACGGGAGCTTGCTCAGGGGAGGGTTCCCAGGACTGGGGAATATTTGAAGCCCTGATCTAGATGATCAACTTTGAAAAGGGAGGCCCTGGAGTCGGGGTAGGTCAAGGTGTTTCAGTTTATCTGAGGGGTAGCCACAGAGACCTGTAGATGTCTCCAAAGAGCATGCAAAGGAATTATAGCAAGGCAGCACTCAGCTCCTCCTAACCTGTGGCCTCCTAGTACCCGTACAGCCACTTAGCAGTGCTGAATGGCATAGTCTGCTCTTGGAAGAAAGTAGTTTCTCAACCCTTGAAATGCTCATAAACTATATGTCAGTAACATTGCCAGTGGGGTTTCTAAATCGGTAAGGAGTCTTCAAGAGATGGATGCTTAGGTGCCAGCCAACAAGAGATTCCCGAACACTGGCTTGCCTCGATGGAGAAGCAAAGGGCAGAGAAGCAGCCCCATAAATAATACAAGCTCCTTTAGACTCCAACTATTAAAAGCATAAGAGTATCCCCTATTTCTCACCCAGGCAGCATTGTGCTGACACTCAGTCCCATATATCTCTGCTTACAAACCCTAGGGGTTAGGATTCCACTCCCATCTCAAGGCTGAAACAGTGCTCATGACTACAACTTCTCTGCTTAGAACCCAGAACGTAACCTCATGAAGTCATCAATAATTTCTTAGACTTTCGATGTGTTTATTTATCAATTTAACAGGCATTTAACATGACTATTATGTCCTCTCTCCTCTCTAACATGTACTGCAACTTAAGCTAATAAGACAGAAAAATTCAGAAATCACATTTCAAGAGAATATGATGTCCTGGCTTCTGCTGACTGTGTTCATGTTAAGTGCTAGATGTTTATGAAAAGGAAGACATGATCCCCTGGTGTCATTTCAGAGTCTAATACCTCCCTGTTAAGAACTCTCAGGAAGAGAAACTGGATTCAATCAGGAACACAAGATACCCTTACTCCCAGCTTCCCACTTTCAGGGAAATTAGATTAGGAAAAAGAATTAGCCAATCACTTTTGAACATTAAAGTAATTCAAACAAATAACTTATTAATTAAATTACTAATAAAAGGTCAATTGCTGGCAGTTTGAAAACTAGATTTGTAAGAAGGGATAAGAAAATAGAGGAGACCGCAATCAGAGTTTGGCAAATAACCAAATCCCTGGTACTTACAGAGGTGTCACTCCCTGCAATGGACTGAATGTTTGTGCCCCTTCAAAGTTCATGTTAAATCTTTACCCCTAAGGTGACAGTATGAGGAGGTGACTCCTTTGGGCCATGGTGATTAGGCCATGAGGGTAGAACCCTCATGAATTGGATTAATGAACTTCAAAAAAGGAATTTGCCCTCTTTCTGCCACATGAGAATATAACCAGAAGAAAGCCCTCCATAGAACCCAACCATGCTGGCACTCTGACCTTAGACTTCCAGCCTCCAGATCTGGAAGAAATAAATTTCTGTTGTTTATAAGCCACCATGTCTATGGTACTTTTCTGTAGCACTCCACACTGACAAAGACATCCCCACAGCCAGTGCCACAGGTAACGAGTTGGAGCGAATGCAGTCAGGACGCTGAATCAACTGCTGCTTAGGGCCTGGGCCCAGAAGACAGACAGTGTCTGCCGTGGGCAGCCCGGCGCCCGGTCTGGCAGTTTTATAGAAATATGGCTCCTACTTAGAGTCATAAAACACTGGGATGCACAGGACCCTAAGACTCTGAGAGCAATTTCCTCATTTGACAAATAAGGAAACGGCTTAGAGTGGTTTGACAGGTTGCTGATGTTCCTAAGGAAATAATTGTCAGAACGTGACTGGATCCCATTTTATCTGACCCCAGGGTCAGTGTGTTTAATCCATCGTATCCCACCATCTCTCTAAATGCCTCTTTGGGAAGAGCTGGCACTCAGACAGCATTGTAAGGGGAAGCCAGCACTATCGGCATCCATCACCAGCCTGTCTCCCCTCCTGTGACCCCCTGGCACCTCCAGGAGCAGCAGGACCAGCTCTGTCTTCTGACTCCCCTGTAGCTCTGCCCCAGCTGCCTCTTCCCCAGAGGACTTGCTTTCCTTCCTCTTTAGTGTTCATCTAAATGATTTTCTTGAAGGAAACTGACCTAAGCAAGATGATTCTCTTAATTCTAAGGTGGGTGCTTTTCTGAGCTTAAGTCTCCCCAGAATTTAACGCAAATGCATCTCTCTGGGTAAAACGCAGAGCTGTTTTTGAGCAGGAATGCTTCCCCTGTGGCCGTTGTATTCCCACACTATTCTCAAGTCACAGCCTTTAGGGTGTGACCCTTTTAAGAGATATCCCTTCCTCGGTGCAGAGCCTCTCTGAGAAGATAAGAGCCACAAAACAGGCAGCTCCACAGACTAAGGCAGTGGCCTTCAGAAGCCAGCTTCTGCAAGACAGGAGCCCCAGTGGAGGAGTAATCAACTCTCCCTCCCATGAGGCAGCTGTGCAGAGGTCATGTCTAGAAAAGAAAAAATGTCATTACTGCCCATGGGAGAGTGTAATGACCCAAATTATGGCCTGTCAGATGAGGCAGCGCCTGCCCCAGGGAGGCCACTGCAGCAGGCACAGCTTACAGAGGAGGTAGGAAAGAAATGTGCCCCTGGGCAGCCTGGGGGACATGGCACTTTGGTTTCAGCTGCAGACTTCTGTTTGCACATTCTGAGGCTGTGAAGTCCTATCCCGGGAGACAAGGCTTCCTTGGCTAAGGGGAGAGAGGGGAGCAGGGTAATACATACAAGCTACCCTTTAAACAAGGCCTCTGGATGTAACTAGTAACCATCCTCTTCACCAGCATCTTTAAATAATTCTTCTTTTGTTGTTTATTACAGATTTTAATCTTCCAAAATTTTTATAGAGGAGAGGATGGCATAAAAACTCACTGTTACTTGAAGTGATGTGGGAAATGGAATATAATGGAAATTGAATTCACACTAGAGAGAAATAGGGCTGAGTCCCAGGCCCAGTTCCATCACTGGCAACCTTGGGCAAGTGAGTTTCCTCTGGGAGCCTCATTTTCTTCATAATGTTACTTTATACAATGGCTGGGGATTGGGCATCTATTCATTCAAAAGATATTTACTGAGCACTCATTCCAGGCTGGGGCATACTCTAATAAGTAAATAGTAGTGATTTTAGAGTAATAGTAATAGGAGCTGTTATTGCAGTTGTTGTAGAAGAGTCGTAGGGATATGCATAGATTAAGTGTCAGACACAGTTCCAAGAACATTACATCATTAACCCTATGAGATTAACGATACTTTGCAAAGATATGGGGATCCAGGGACCCTCTTATACTCTCAGAGGGAGGGTAAATAGGTAGAACCACTATGCAAGGGCATTTGACATCATCTAGCAAATTTGGCAATGCATACACCCTATGATCCTACAATTTGGTTTCTATTTACACGCCCCAGAGAACCTCTTGCACAAACGAAGTAAGAAGCATATAAAAAGATGCTTATCATAGCATTGCTTCGACAGAAAACATTGAAGAAAAACTAATGGCCCATAAACCAAATGTATTGTGTTTATAGAAGAAGATACTTCTTCAATCTATCTATCTATCTGTCTATGTAGATCTTAAAACCTAACCACGGCCGGGCGCGGTGGCTCAAGCCTGTAATCCCAGCACTTTGGGAGGCCGAGATGGGCGGATCACGAGGTCAGGAGATCGAGACCATCCTGGCTAACACGGTGAAACCCCGTCTCTACTAAAAATACAAAAAACTAGCCGGGCGAGGTGGCAGGCGCCTGTAGTCCCAGCTACTCGGGAGGCTGAGGCAGGAGAATGGCGTGAACCCGGGAGGCGGAGCTTGCAGTGAGCTGAGATCCGGCCACTGTACTCCAGCCTGGGCGGCAGAGCAAGACTCCGTCTCAAAAAAAAAAAAAAAAAAAAAACCTAACCACAAGTGTTGCAAAAGGAAAGGTACGTTATGATAGCATTTATGTACATCTGTAAAACACAGATAAACATTACCATATATGATTTTATAAGTACATCTATATGAAGAAAAAAACAGTTATGAACATAGAATGATACTCAGGAAGATAATGACAAAAGTGACCTATTTTTAATGGAAAAAAATAGACATACAGGATTAAACCAACTTAATGGACCTAATCCATTGCCAGGCTCAGGTCTGGCACTCAGTAATCATGATTATTTCTCCATACAAAGATGATAAAGGAATCACTCTGTTGGGATTTGACCGAGGCATAAGGAAGAGCTAGATATTCACCAAGTAGCTGAGATGATTATCTTTGACATTGACTTCTTAGGCTTTTTCCACCTGTGCTTTGAGGGGGAAAAAAAAAATCTTTTTGATTTTAGTTCAGTTTCAACTCTAAGAAAACGATGATCTAAGAGAGTGTGATATGTCACCCCAAAGAACTTTTCATTTTCTTAAGGCCTCTGTAGACCTTTAATAAAGTGTCATTGCCAGGAAGGGGAATATCACACACTGGAACCTGTCCTGGGGTGGGAGCAGTGGGGAGGGATAGCATTAGGAGATATACCTAATATAAATGACAAGTTAATGGGTGCAGCACACCAACATGGCACATGTATACATATGTAACAAACCTGCACGTTGTGCACATGTACCCTAGAACATAAAGTATAATTAAAAAAAGAAAAACAAACAAACAAAATAAAAGAAAAAATAATAATAAAGTGTCATTGCTTAGATTTTGGTCATATTGGCAAAAAACAAAAATTCTTATTGTCGTGCCCAGAGCCTGACAGAATGTTCTCCAGGGGCAAACCTCTCCTTTTGTTATAAGGTACAAGATCATCCACAAATATGAAGCCCACTGCCAGTTTATTTTACAGGCTAGTCATGAAGGAACATTTAAATGTATGAATTCTAGTGCCATGAATTCTACAAAGACTGGAAGGAGAATACTGTTCTCTTCATTTGTCAAGTGGAGTATGTTCTCAAAGATCATCTAGTTTTTTACTCAAAGTTTAGTCTGCAGATCAACAGCATTGGCATTGCCTTGGGGCTTGTTAGAAATGCAGAAAATTAAATCCTGCTACAAAACAACTGAATTAGAATCTGAATTTTAACAAGATTTCCATGTAACGTATGCACACTAAAGTCTGCAAAGCAGTGATTTTGCCCAGTGGTTTCCAAACCTAGCAAGGAATGACATGAACTCTTTAGCATACAAATCCTTGTGCCTCACTTTCATAAATTAATATTCTTCCATAGGTCTATAATGAGGTCTAGGAATATCTTTTTTAAACTTTGAAATGATTTCAAATATACAGAATAGTTCCAAGACTATTAAAAGCATTATTCCCCACTCCTCCATCCTCATGTTATCTACTCAAGATAATTTGAGACTAAATTGACAACATAAAGCCCCATTACTCCTGTAATACTTCAGTGTACATTTTCTACAGATGAAGACCTTCTCTACAACAAAAGTACAACTATAATAATAAGGGAGCTAACATTGATTTGTTACTAATTATTTAATCATGTGACACCATTTGAGCTTTGCCAGTTTAAGCTGGGTCCTGTGTCCTTTTGATATGTTTCATCATTCACTGAGCACCTCCTTATTTTCTGGTACAAAAATATGTTCTAGCTCATCTAGTACTTTCCTGTCTCAGCCCTAGAATCAGCTATTTCTCCGAGGAGCCATGGTTCCTTTTAGCGAAGAATGATGTTTAGATATCAAGATATCAGTATAGGTGTGTTCATTGTTATTGAGGTATCACTGCTACCACTTCTTCTCAGCGGTAAGAAATGTATGTGTGTTTGTGTCTGTATCATATATACAGGGATGTATATTAATTTCTATACCTACTTATATGTATCAATATATCTACAGATTGACAACTATGAATTCACATGTCAAACTCCAATTACAATTCAACACTCCTGAGTCAATTCTAGTTTGTTTACTTGTTTGTTTCCTTTTTACATTTCTAATTTTCTTTACCAATAGTGAGAAGCACGACTCCCATAATCCCACATGTACTTACTTATTTGGAAAATCCCCTCAGTATGTAATCAATACCCTGTTGCTGGTCACTGCCCCCCCCCCCCCCCCCCCTTTTTTTTCTTTTTCTTTTTTTTTTTTGTAATATTTGGGCTTTTTGTTGAATACTCTGTCACCTGTGCTTAGATAAGAGTTTGGGTCCCTATTTTTTTCTCACTGCCTCTTGACATGGTGCATTATAGCACCTTGTTTATCCTGACATCCCTTTCATGTGCCATCTCTTTCTCAAGACTATCAACTTTTCTAAGCCTGAGCCCTAACCTTATTTTTCTTCATATTCCCAGCTCCCACCACACACTCCTGCTTGTTATGCTGCCATCCCCAGCCCCCAATGCGGAAGCTCCTTCCACCTCTCTTAGGCTTCAACACCTCACACTGGGCTGCCACAGTTGCTGCTCCCCTGCAAAGACACCCTTCTCATCATCCCTTCTGCACTGCCTCTGCTCTGCCCTTTGGGAACACACTTCTCACCCAGCCGGGCTCTAATACCCACTGCCAGGCTGCAAAGATGCTTTCCTCACCCTGTTCAGGCTCTAACACACATGCCAGACTGCCATCACTGCCCCCAGCATTGCTCTTCACCCTGCTTGGGCTCTGACACCCCACACTACTGTGCCACATTTTCCTGCTCAGGTTTCCTTCTTACCCCAGTTGGACTCCAACATCGGGCTGCCTCCACCTCCACCCTCATCTCCTCTTGCGTCAACACCTCCTCACTCCACCTGGCCCCTGCTATTCCATGTCGGATCATGGCACCGACTCAGCCAGCATAAAGGCACATATCGCTTTGGCCTTGACTGTTTGGGCCCACCTTGAATTCCTATTTTTTAAACAACCTCGTTTAGATGATTCTTAAGAACAAGCCCAGCAGTGAACTTGCACTGGCATGTTGAGGTCCAGTTGGTAGTTCAACCTCTTACCAATTGCCATGATTCTTTACACTATGCTTAAGATTTCCTGTGGCTGCCTTTTGCCCAAAAAGGAAGCTCACACAGTTCCATTCATGGGAAGGTCCTTTGCACCTGAAGTTTTATTCCTTCTCATTTTCATCCTATTCCTTAGTCTGCTCACTTCAGATAGAGTCTAAATAATCACATTTTTCTCTAAATCTTCTCTTTTTTGTCTTTTTTTTTTTTTTTTGAGATGGAGTTTCACTCTTGTTGCCCAGGCTGGAGTTCAATGGCATGATCTCGGCTCGCTGCAACATTCGCCTCCTGGGTTCAAGTGGTTCTTCTGTCTTGGCCTCCCAAATAGCTGGGATTACAGGCATGGGCCACCATACCCGGCTAATTTTGTACTTTTAGTAGAGACAGGGTTTCTCCATGTTGGTCAGGCTGGTCTTGAACTCCCAACCTCAGGTGATCCACCTGCCTTGGCCTCCCAAAGTGCTGGGATGACAGGTGTGAGCCACCATACCCGGCCTCTCAATCTTCCCTATTACAGTCCTAAAATCTCTAGGCTCATAAACATTTTCTTATATGTCACAGTTTTTATATTCCTTGATATTTTAAAGCTTTTTATTGGGAATATTCTAGGTTGTGAATGTTCTTCTCAAAATGTGATTACTGTTATAGTGACCTCACCTCCTTTAACTTGAAATATATACTTCTACTGATTCATCCTAGGACTCATTGAATTTTCCATTTCATATATTAAACAAAGAGCTCACATTTAGTTGGCTGTCCTCTAAAACTCTTAGGCCTTTCTCTCGCAAATCTCTATTTTATGAAAGAGAAAATGGATCCTGATATAATTCAAAGTGATTTGGTCCCATTGCATAAATAAGATGACAGGGGAAGTATATAAAATCGCTGGCTTATTTTTATCTTATTCTAAAATTTTGTATTTACTTACCAAAATATCATGTTCGTATTTCTTATGTATTTATTGAGGACATTCTTAAAACAATCTAGCTTCTCAAAGTTCCCTTAATTATGGAGGTTATTGTCACTTTTCGAAGGAGCTACATTAAAAAGGAGAATCTCCAAACTAACTTACTTTGGACCCATGAGTTAGCAATAAACCATTTTGCTTAAATGAATTCTTAGGCATAATCCCAACACATAAAACATATAAAAGGGATCTGCCCTTTTTGTAACTTGTTGTAATATCATCTTAGCTTTTTCCTTGTTTTCTGGAGTATTTCCCAGGTCCTCTACAGAATATAGAAGATTCACTGGATGGATTATCAAGGAGCTGCAAAATATATTGAACAGTCATTTTGCCACAAATAGCTGGCCGGAAAGTGCAGCTTCCATTACTAGCCTAATAGGTCCCCTGTCTGAGTGCTGGAAAATGTATTATTAAACTCTAAACCTAGCTTCTGTCAGAATGAATTGGCCGGTCCTCAATAGTAAGGTGATGATTGGAATCACTTAAAGATGTCATAGAGACAGGCCATCCATCCAACCATCCATCCATCTATTCATCCATCCATCAAAATTATTATAAGGAGTCAGGATCCTTAAACTGGTTGTAGAACAAATATCTACATTTTTCTAAGGAATGTGATTAGCCAAGTCCATTGGTTTATTCATCTCGAGTCTTATGGATATGATGGTGGACACCATCATATCCCAGATGCATTCCTGTCATACTGCCAGATCAGGCTTTTGTTGGGAGGGGCTGGGTGGTGGTCTTTCCCATTTGGATAACAGCCAATGTATTCCCTAGTTTCCTGGAACTGCAATCACATTTGCTCTTTTCTAATAAGGCAGGTTCTCTAGTTCAAGGTAAGGCCTCCTCTGATTTTCATCACTTATTTTTTCAGTATTAGAGATACAGTTTCCTTCACCATGATTTTAAAACCTTTGGCTGATATACATGTCAGGTTTCTATAACAAGAGGTTGACAAAGGAGAGGATACTAGCATTTATTAAATAACTGCTGTGCATTAGTGTGTTATATTCTTGCATTGCTATAAAGAAATAATTGAGACAGGGTAATTTATCAAGAAAAGAGGTTTAATTGGCTCACAGTTTTGCAGGCTTTACAAAAATCATGGTGCTGGCATCTGCTCAGCTTCTAGGGAGGCCTCAGGAAACTTACAATCATGGTGGGAGGCTAAGAGGGAGCAGGCACATTGCATGGCGAAAGCAGAAGCAAGAGAAAGAGAATAAAGGGAGGTGCCACACACTTTTTTAAATGACCAAATCTTGTGAGAACTCACCATCATGAAGACAGTAACAAGCCATGAGAGATCCGCCCTCATGATCCAAACACCTCCCACCAGGCCCCACCTCCAGCACTGGAGATTACAATCAAAATGAGATTTGGGCGAGGACAAATATCTAAACTATATCAACTAGACAGTTTGCTGGGTGTTTCCCTACTTTGATTTATGCTTTTCTCATGGTTGGTGTTTCTCACCTCTCAGACCTAGCTTCAAAGTCACCCATGACTAAATGACCTAATTAGGTCTCTTTCATTCTATTTTCTAAATTTTAATCTAGTGTATTCCAATATAATTTTATAATTAACAGCTTGTCTCCTATTTCCACTGGGATATAAGTTTCCTGAAGGCAGCAGTTATGACTGTTGGACAAGTTACTTATCTTGTGAATGTATTCATCTATAAAAGATGATGCAGATGATGCACCATTAGGAAGTCCCTCATAGAGTTATATGAGGCAGAAAATCCAGCTAAAAACATCTTTATAGTATGTCTAGCCTCTCCATAATATGGGTAGACTCTAAGTCTAGACTTGGAAAATAATAGACGAAGGTGTAATTTGTAGCTGCCTATTTAATCCACATTTTCAAATTCAGGCTAGTGATTAATAAAATTGACATTAATCTAATCATTATTTCTGATTTTTTCATCTATTTTCTTAATTGATCCTAAATTCAGACAAATAAAAAGATATACTAAAATATCAAGCCTGATCTCTGGCCTCGGATGTAGGCACAGTAGTAACATAGATAGCAAATGTCTGTCTTTTCACTGGGATCTCTGAGAAACAGGACATGTTCCCTAAACAAGGTGCTAAAACTTCAAGACCCACTTTCGGTGAGATTGGAATTAAACATGGGAGTTAAAAGGAACAGAATAGAAACAAGGATAGCATCAAAAATCTGGCTTTTAACTGAGTAACTGAAGTTTAGTTCAAATTAAGTTGTTTTTGTTTGGGGTGTGGTAAGGGCCAGTTGATGACTTCTGTAAGGAGACCCTCCTGATTCCCAGAGAGAGCACAACAGCAATAGCTCTTGCCCTACTGGCTGGGGTGTAAAACAAAGTTGGGAGTGTGGGTTCCAGCAGCAGGGACATCTAAGGAGCTCTGCTTGGTTGTCACTAATGCTGTGGTCTTTTTATCTAGGATGAAGAAAAAGCAAGATGATCAAGCATTCCTGGTACAGGACAGTGCCAGCCAGCTTCTGGCCTCCAGAGAGCTTGACTTTGCCCCAGCTCCCCAGCAAGTCTTCATAATCCTCCTACCCACCACAGGCATTGAGAAAGGAGATGGTGTGGGCAAGTTTCATAAAGAACTAACATTTGAGAAGGGCACAAGGCAGCAAGGAAACTTGTCTGGTCCAGGAAGACAGGAGGCATAAAGGATGTTCAGTGGCCATTGAGTAGGCATTTATGTCTGCAACAGACATTTTGAATAAGGAAGAACTGGGTGATCAGTCTGACAATATATTTAGAAGCTCTCTATTTTTGTGTGTTCAGAATAGCACATTATGATATATTACGTTCCAAATAGTCAAGTTGCATAATCTTCCTAGTTCTTGCCACTCTGTTTTGTCTAGTTTTGAACAAGTTATGTCTATTACTGAAAGTCTTGCATAAAGAAAAACTTGTGTTTTCAAGGAGTGTATTCAAATAAATATTTTTAAAATGCAGAAAACACCTTGGAGTTACCCCTCAAAAAGGTAGTGCAGGTTCACTCTTAGCTAATATTTGTGAAGAACTTATGCATGATACATGTTGTAGAATTGACAGTAGTAATAGAGCAGGGTTTTATTTGATTTAGCTTGCTCATTGCAAAGAATCATGTATAGTCTTGTTGAGGTGCTATATAGCATTTTAAGTAACATGGTGCTGCAGAGGAGACAGGATAGACTTTTTTCATGTCTCCCAAAGGCAGCCTCAGCCTGCACCAGAAGAGTTCTGGGCATGAGAGGAAGACTGAACAAAGCCATGTGCAAGATGAGCCCATTTTAAGTGAAATGGCTGTGTGGAGAGTCCCATCAGCTCCTCTGCAAATGGACAAGTCATAAACCTGCCAAATGACTTGGAAACTCAAAATTGCCCCCTTCATTTTAGAGAATTTTTAATGTTGTCCTCTCCAATGGGCACCATTAACAAAGACACCCTTCACTCCTCCCCATGGGTTCTCTGTTAGGCAAGTATGTTTTCAGTAAGACCAGAGGGGAAAAGCACTCTCAGTGGGGGAAAGATTTGTCTAGAGAGAGGAGCACTTGCTAATTTCTCCAACCCACCCAATCCATTGAGCCAGAAAGAATGCAGGGTGTGCAAACCACAGAGAAAGTAGGATTTATCTCAGCTGTGATTGCATCTTCCAACCATTTTAATCTCTCTTTCTTTTGACACTGTATAATAATACTTTCTTCAAGGAATGCTCTTTAATCTTATAATTTGAAAACAAATTCGATTTCAGCTGTCCTTCTGGTAAGCGACCTTTAATGGTTTTGCTATAGGTAAAACTGTCATTATGTTCTGCCTCCCTACGCAGCTTTCTGGATATCAAATTGCTCAGATGCTGTGGCTTTTGTCAGTGATAATATTGCCCTTTCAAAATTTCTCTGTAAGCAGGCTGAAAGGATTCATTCAGAGCAGTGGTTTCATTAATTTATTTAAATGTATTTCTCAAACAAAGCAGGTTAGTTGTTTCGAAATGTCAAGGTCCGGGAGCAGATTTGCAAATATTCTACAAAATACAATTGTCCAGGCTTTCTAGGGGAAAGAGAGTAGAGACTTGTCAAAGAAGCAAACTGACATGTGGCCACATGCTGTTCCCAAAGGCCCCAGCAGTCTTGTCCAAGGAGATCAGCAGCATTCACACTCGGCTCTGTGGCAGGATCGGGCTCCTGCTTACAAAAAGGGCTGTGTTGTAGCAAAATGGTTTTGCTGTGGATGAAAGTCAGCACTAATCTTTCTAATACAAATTGCCTCTCCCTTAAGGGAGTTGTTTGCAGGCAGATTGTTTTAACTTTGCAAAGCGACTTGGCCCATTGGATGGGAACCCAGGTGGAGTGAATTCTACTTGCTCAACTGGATGAATTGGGGTCTAGGGAGCTTCAAGTTAGAGGAAACAGAGGCACTGGACCAGGCAGAGGAAGATGAAATAGCATGTGTTGAAAACCTGCACGAAATGCAAACAGGGAATTCTAAAGTATTGGCTGGAATATGTCATTTAAGAAAGGAGTAAAACATATCTTCTTCAAACATAGCTCTTATCACTCTGGATTTTCAATCACCCAGATGTTTTAGCTTTTCTCATTCCCCTACTAAAAAAGCAATGACTCCCTATTGTCTACTGAATAATATATAATCTTCTTAGCATGACATTCAAGACCCTCCACAATCTGGCATCAGCTTGTCTTTGAAATTATAATTCCCATTATAACCCCCCCCCCAACACACACACACACACACACACATCGTACATACTCAAGTGAAATTAGATACCCCTCTGTTTCCTAATGATGCCAGGCATTTTTACCCACCTTCATGCTTTTGTTACAGCTGGAGACCCTATCCCCTCTTCACCCTCCTGTCAACCCCCATTGATTCTTCAAAGCCTGTCACAAATGCCTGGAAACTCACCCCATACTGCAAGGAAGTTCTTTACCTTCTGATTTTTCATGACACTTGGTAAGTCTAAGGCTCATACCATATCACAATGGACTGATTACATGATGATCTAGATATACACTGCACATTCCCCCTAGAGAATGAATGAACTCCCCACAGGCAAAACCAGTCCTTACCCACTCACCATCTCTTTTTACTGCAGAGCTTCTCAGCCCTGCAGTATATCTTAGTCATCTGGGAGCTTCATGGAAATACCAACACTAGGCTGCAAATGGTCTGAGGTGGGGTCTAGGCATTTTTGTTTATTTTGATTTGGGGGTGCTTCATTTTTTCTTTACCATCTGAACAATTTTTAAGTTTACAGTTCAGTAATCTTAAGCATATTCACATGGTTGTGCCTCCAGAACATTTTCATCTTGCAAAACTGAAACTCTATACCCATTAAACAATGACACCATTCCCCCTAGTCCCAGCCCCAGCCACCACCATTCTACTGTCTGTCTTCATGAATTTGACTACTTTAGATACCTCATATGAGTGGAATCATACAGTATTTGTCTATTTATGGCTGTCTTATTTCACTGAACATAATATTCTCAAGGTTCATCCATGTTGTATACCATGTGACAGAATTTCTTTCCTTTAGTAAGCTAAATAATATTCCATTATAGTTATATGCTATATTGTCTTTGTTCATTCATCTGTCAGTGGACACTTGGGATGGTTCCACCCCTTGTCTACTTTGAATAATGCTGCTATAAACATGGATGTGCAAATGTCTTTTCAAGATCTCGCTTTCTATTACTTTGGCTATATTCCCAGAATGGGATTACTAGATCATACGGTAATTCTATGTTTAATTTTTGGAGCAATCATCATACTGTTTTCCACAGAAGCTGCACCATTTTGTACTTCTACCAATAGCGTATAAAGGTTCTAATTTCTCCATATCCTTGCCAATACTTCTTATTTTCTGTTTTGGTGCTAGTAGCCATCCTAATGGGTGTGAGAGGTGTCTCACTGTGGTTTTCATTTGTATTTCTCTAATGATTGGTGATGTTGAGCATCTTTTCATGCTTATTGGCCATTTGTACATTATCTTTGGACAAATGTCTATTCAAGGTCTTTGCCCATATTTTAGTTGTGTTACTTGTTTTTTTATTGTTGAATTGTAAGATTTCTTTATGTATTCTGCATATTAACCCTTTATCAGATTTGAAAATATGTTCTCCCAATCTGTGGTTGCCTTTTCACTCCACTGGTCATGTTCTTTGATGCACAGAAGTTTTTAAGTTTGATGTGGTCCCATTTGTCTATTTTTACTTTTGTTACCTGTGTTTTTGATGTCATATCCAAAAATTCATTGTCATACTCATTGTCGTGAAGATTTTCCCCTATGTTTTCTTCTAGAAGATTTATAGTTTTTGGTCTCACGTTTAAGTTTTTAATCCAGTTTGAGTTAATTTTTGTACATGTGATAAGAATGTCATTCTTTGGCATGTGGATATCTAGTTTTCCCAACACCATTTGTTGAAAATCTCTTTTCCCTTTGCATGATCTTGGCAGTTTTGGCAAAGATTATTTGATCATATAAACCAGGATTTATTTATGGACTCTCTATTCTATTCTACTGGTCTATGTCTATCTTTATTCTAGTACCATACTGATTTTTTTGATTACCGTAGCTTGTAATAAATTTTAAAATTAAAGAGTGTGACACCTCTAGCTTTGTTCTTTTTAAATATTTTGTTGTCTATTCAGGGTCCTTTGAATCCGTATTTATTTTAAGATGAATTTTTCTATTTCTGAAAAAAATGCCACTTGGATTTTAATGGGGATTATGTTTAATCTACAGATTGCTTTGAGTGGGTAAGGTATTTATTAGAAGCTCCCCAGGACATTCCAATGCATAATCTCCACTGAAAGCCACTGATATGATTTGGCTGTGTCCCCACCAAAATCTCAACTTAAATTGCATCTCCCAGAATTCCCATGTGTTGTGGGAGGGACCCAGGTGGCAGTAATTGAATCATGGAGGCCAGTCTTTCCCATGTTATTCTCATGCTAGTGAATAAGTCTCACAAGATCTAATGGGTTTATCAGAGGTTTCTGCTTTTGCTTCTTCCTCATTTTTCTCTTGCCACCACCATATAGGAAGTGCTTTTCACCTCCCACCATGATTCTGAGGCCTCCCCAGTCACGTGGAACTGTAAGTCCAGTTAAACCTCAGTTCGTTCCCAGTTTCGTGTATGTCTTTATCAGCAGCATGAAAATGAACTAATATAGTAAATTGGTGCCAGTAGAGTGGGATATTGTTGAAAAGATACCTGAAAATGTGGAATTGACTTTGGAATCGGGTAACAGGCAGAGTTTGGAACAGTTTGGAGGGCTCAGAAGACAAGAAAACATGGGAAAGTTTGGAGCCTCCTAGAGACTTGGAGGGCTTAGAAGACAGGAAAATGTGGGAAAGTTTGGAACTCCCTAGAGACTTGTTGAATGGCTTTGACAAAAATGCTGATAGTGATATGGACAATAAGGTCCAGGCTGAGGTGGTCTCAGATGGAAATGAGGAACTTGTTGGGAACTGGAGCAAAGGTGACTCTTGGTTATCTTACAGCAAATAGATTGGTGACATTTTGCCACTTCCTTAAAGATTTGTGGAACTCTGAATTTGAGAGAGATGATTTAGGGTATCTGAAGGAAGAAATTTCGAAGCAACAAAGCATTCAAATGGTGACATGAGTGCTGTTAAAAACATTCAATTTTAAAAGGGAAACAGAGCCTAAAAGAAAATTTTTAGCCTGATAATGCAGTAGAAAAGAAAAACCCATTTTTTTGAGGTGAAATTCAAGCCAGCTGCAGAAATTTTCATATGTAGCAAGGAGCCTAATGTCATTCCCCAAGACCATGGGGAGAATGTCTCCAGGCCACATCAGAGACCTTCAGAGCAGCCCCTCTCATCACAGGCCTGGAGGTCTGTGGTTTTGTGGGCTGCGCCCAGGGTCCCCATGCTGTATGCAGTTTAGGGACTTGGTGGCCTGTGTCCCAGCTGCTCCAATTGTGTCTGAAAGGGTCCAACATGGAGCTCAGGCTGTGGCTTTAGAGGGTGGAAACCCCAAGCCTTGGCAGCTTCCACATGGTGTTGAGTCTGCCGGTACACATAATTGAAAAATTGAGGTTTGGAAACCTCCACCTAGATTTCAGAAGAGGTATGGAAACACCTGGATGCACAGGCAAAAGTTTGCTGCAGAGGCAGGGCCCTCATGGAAAACCTCTGCTAGGGCAGTGCAGGAGGGAAACGTGGGGTCAGAGCCCCCATACAGAGTCCCTACTGGGGCATTGCCTAGTGAAGTTGTGAGAAGAGGGTCACCGTTCTCCAGACCCAGATTGGTAGATCCACCGACAGCTTGCACCATTTGCCTGGAAAAGCCACAGACACTCAACACCAGCCCATGAAAGCAGTGGGAGGGAGGCTGTACCCTGCAAAGCCACATTGGCAGAGCTGCCCAAAACCGTGGGAACCCACCTCTTGCATCAGTGTGACCTGAATGTGAGACCTGGAGTCAAAGGAGATAAATTTTGGAGCTTGACTTCCCTGCTGGATTTTGGACTTGCTTGGGCCCTGTAACCCTGTTATAATGGCCAGTTTCTCCCATTTGGAACAGCTGTATTTACCCATTACTGTACCCCCATTGTATCTAGGAAGTAACTAGCTTGCTTTTGATTTTACGGGCTCATAGGCTGAAGGGACTTGCCTTGTCTCAGATGAGACTTTGGACTGTGGACTTTAGGTTAATGCTGAAATGAGTTAAGACTTTGGGGGACTGTTGGGAAGGCATGATTGGTTTTGAAACGTAAAGACATAAGATTTGGAGGGACCAGCGATGGAATGATATGGTTTGGCTGTGTCCCCACAAAATTCCAACTTGAATTGTATCTCCCAGAATTCCCACATGTTGTAGGAGGGACCCAGGGAGAAGTAATTGAATCATGGGGGCCGGTCCTTCCCGTGCTATTTTCATGATAATGAATAAGTATCACGAGACCTGACGGGTTTATCAGGGGTTTCCGCTTTTGCTTCTTCTTCATTTTTCTCTTACTGCCACCATATAATATAAGAAGTGCCTTCTGCCTCCCACCATGATTCTGAGGCCTCCCTAGCATGTGGAACTGTAAGTCCAATTAAATCTCTTTTTGTTTCCAGTTTAGGGTATGTCTTTATCAGCAGCATGAAAATGAACTAATACAGCCACCACTGTCTCTCTACAGTGGCTGACACAATGCCTTGAGAATAGTCATTAAATGAGAACTTGTTTTAACTTATTAATCAGTTACTATCATGCCTTTTATAACTACTTTGGTTCATAAAGCAATGTGACATTGTAAAATTTGATTTAAAACGTAAACAACAAACAAACAAACATAAAAGGCCAGCAAATGAGCCCATGATCAAAAACAGCCAAGCCCTGTAAAATAATGAACCCTGAAAGCGGACCACATCTGTAACTAAGCCTCCTTCCCAAAAGAACATCCCTCACTGCAAGAAGAAAGTATGTGGCTCCAGTGAAATGAGCAAAGGGGAAGAGAGACATGAGGTTGGAACCCAGCCTGATCATGGCCAGCTGATTCTGAACTCTCCCAGAGCTTCTTGTGAACCAGACACCAGTGGAAACGGAAGTGGAAGTGTCTTGTTAACCAGATATAAGTGGGATATTCCACCCAATATCCCATGGGTGGAATTTTCCAGAAGAACTCTAGCCTCCTATTCTACTCCCCAGGAAGGAATATGCAGCCATCCACAGTTCTGGTTTAAAAATCAATATTTTCTCTTTCTCTCATAATAGACTGCCCTTCCTTCTAGCTTGCTATGCTTTCCTGCAGCTTGCAGTGATGCACATGCTCTCTGCAGGCCTCCTTCCTTCTGGGAAGCCAGCATCCATAGAACCAAAGGCAGGGAAGTGGGTGGTAGAGACAGTGTTGCCTATGACTTCCCAGAGGAAGAAAAGAGTGTGCAAATGTGACTGTGAAAGGTACTCAAAACCTCTTATAAATTGTGAAACATTCTTTTACTTTAAACATTTACTTCTTTTACTTTTACTTTTAACTTATAAAATAAGCATTTTTCACAAAGATAAAAACTAAAAGCCTACTGCTAATATACTTAAATATCCTGCCTTTCTACCTGTATTAACTGGGCAGGGTCCTGGAGGCTCCGGGGATTCACGTCCCTCTGGCAATACAGCTCCCTCCAAGCTGCCTTGATGGAGCAGAGCTTACAGTTCACAGCTGCAAGCGAGTGAGCTCTCCAGGCAAAACCAGAACAATGATGCTCAGCAATTTGTTTGTCTTAAAAGAAATCCTCTTGAAAAACAGATCAGGCTCTCTTCTAAAAAGGGTATTAAGCCTTGACTCGAAGATAAGAAAGAGACAAAGAAGGTGCCTTTCTTTGGAAGTGCCCCAGCTGGGTCTTTAGCCATTGGGAGTTTTTCTTCTCAAGATAGTGTTGAGGGAATTTTGGGAGCCTAGAAGAGATCATGCTCCCTAGACAGGAGCCGATCAGTCACCCCAACCCAGAGAGTTGCCACTTCTTTATTTTAGAATGACATATCTGACAGTCTAGTGTGTCCTGGTTACTGTTGTTGTCACCCTGGTCCTCATGACCTGGGCAGAAACAGGATGGAGTATACATGGGTGTATGTGGCATAATTGCCCATAGAAGGAAAGTAGAAAGAGGGTGGGAAGGAGAGGAAGAGGAAAGGAGAGTGAAGGGGGAAAGGGAAAGAAAGAAGAAGAGGCAAGGATGAGAAAGAGAGGTATCACTTGGGCACTGCCTCTGGCACATCCAGGCTCATTTTTGGATGGTTTGAGTTTGCTGTGTGGCTAGAGAATTCCACTGCAAGCGGGGCTGGAAAGAGACAGTGTTTTCTTCTGTGTGAAATATTGATAATTTTCACAAATTTCACTTTGGGCTAAATAATCAAGATCAGTGGATGAAATCCTGAAAAATATCTCTATCCCCTCATGCCCATGAGGGTATCTGCTCTCCTTACCTACCTCTCTATCTGCTCATCTTCTCAAATGCAGTTCAGAATACAACTTCTTATTACAGCCCTCACTAACCACCCAGCATTAGGCAGTGATACCACCCGCCTCCTTCTCTGAACTTCTAGAGTATTATCAACTGTAAAATTCAGTTAGCAATGAATGAGTCATGCACTATATGGAGCTATCTATTTCATTGTTCTTGCAAAGTGCTTTTAAATAAAGGATGGACACATGTTCAGGTTTAGCCCAGACAGTACTTGTTTACACAGGTTAGTCTGGATTAATAATTATCACCTCCTTTGACTCTCATAAGTGTCTCACGGAAGATAAATAACATGGTCAGCCTATTTACATGTTAAATTCTGTATCATTCCAGACTCCCTAATGAGAGTCCAAAAGCTCTTTGGGGCTCTCTGTCATTCTCCACACTAGTCTGGTTCCTTATATTCTGTGCCCAGTAATGTCTTTATTGTGAGCATGAATCACCCTTTTTGTTTTAGAAGATGGAAAATGAACAAGTCCTAAAAACTTGTGAACATGTTGAACAAAAAGAGGGGAGTTTTCATTTTAACTTAGGCCCTTGTTGTTTTCATTGTTAAAGATTTAAAACACATCACATTCCAGAACTGAAGACCAGGGCAATTCCCAGACTTACATCTGACGTTTAAAGACAATGGTGAAGGAGAAAGTGCCAGTTCAAAGGCAGACAGAGTGTTCTGCCTGTCCTGATGCCTGCAGACTGCTCACCCTCTAGCAAGCTCAGGCAGCCTAGGCTTCCTGGTCACCTTGGGTTACTCGAAAATTTATTCATTCAATTTCATTATTGGAGTAATATAAGTGTACTGGCAAATAAAATGAGAATTTAAATGACAAACATTCTGAAAACAACAATCTAGAAAATGAAATCTCTTTTTTCTTATTGAAACATTATGTTCTCCAGGTGAAAGTGAAAATCACCTCTTTTGTTCTCTGTCTTCATTTTCTTCTAGTGGGAGAAATAGGGAGATGGTCCTATTATCCCCCATCTGTTCATTTACCATGGATCCATATTTATTAAGGACCTATCACGTACAAAACATGGCGCTCTGGATCTGACAAGTGGTAAACAGACACAGTCCCTTCCTTCAAGTAGCTCATAGTCTAATATGCAAAAGAGATACGAAATGCTAGTGCAAACAATTATGTAATTAATGTCTGGGTATTAAGGATTATTTCAGCAAGAGCTTAACAAAAATTCTTAACCTACACCGACAAGTCAGAAAGGACCGCACTAAACAAGAGACATTTAGGCCGAGACCTAAAAGGCAAATAGGAATTTGGGTAGGAGAAGAAAAGAGGAAGAAGTTTCCAGGCATAAGTAGCAGCTGGCACAAAAGCTCTGAGGTGGGAGTGACTTGGTGACTTTGAAAAGGAAAAAGGTGCCAGGCTTGCTGAACACGGTGGGTGAGGTACAGAAAAGGGGAAGAATCCACTAGGCTTGGCCCCTTCCTCCAAGGTTTGGTTTCCTTCCTTTCCATTTGATCAGTTTCCCCAAACCAGTTACCAAGGTCAACAACTAAACAAGTAGCTGAGTGAACATCAAAATCACAGCCAGGTCTTAGGGACTTTCACTTTGGCTTACATCATTTTGGGAAACGATGATAAGAATGCTTCGTAGAACCCTGTGCCCTGGCAGTAACATTTTCGAAAGACAGGAATACCTAATCACCATCCCTTCTGAACAAATTGCTCCACTTCTTTTTTTTTTTTTTTGGAGACAGAGTCTCACTCTGCGGCCCAGGCTGGAGTACAGTGGCGCGGTCTCGGCTCCTTGCAAGCTCTGCCTCCCAGGTTCACGCCATTCTCCTGCCTCAGCCTCCGAGTAGCTGGGACTACAGGCGCCCACCACCATGCCCGGCTAATTTTTTGTATTTTTAGTAGAGACGGGGTTTCACCGTGTTAGCCAGTGTGGTCTCAATCTCCTGACCTCGTGATCCACCCTCCTTGGCCTTCCAAAGTGCCGGGATTACAGGCGTGAGCCACCGCGCACGGCCAAATTGCTCCACTTCTAAGCGCTCCTCATTTCTCCAGGTCATGTTCTACTATTCTCCAGGAATAACCAACACATCAGTTATTAATTTTTGTGAATGCCAGCCTGTATGTGGCTGTGGCTTACTATGCTAAAGGCTACCAAAATAAAAATGGAAAAGGCATAGTTTCTGTCCTTGAGAAGCTTCAAATGAGCAAGGCAAATATAGAGAACAGAGTTCTGGCATGGTAGGTAGAAAATAGACTTTGCAGGCAGAGGCTTGGGCTGAAATGCTGCCTCTATCACTTGAGAATGTCGTGACCTTACACAATTTTATTAACCTCCCTGAGCCTCATTTATTAATTCAAAAAATGAAGATAATATCCACCTGCCTCCTAGAATTGTTGGGAAGATTGAATGAAGTAATATTTTCAGATACTGTGTGTGAATGTGTGTACAGAGAGTAATATTTTCTGATAATGTGGGAGGTCGAGGCAGGCAGATCACCTGAAGTCAGGAGTTTGAGACCAGCCTCGCCAACATGATGGAACCTCCTCTCTACTAAAAATACAAAAAAATTAGCTGGGAATGGTGGCGGGTGCCTGTAGTCCCAGCTATTCGGGAGGCTGAGGTGGAAGAATCACTTGAACCCGGGAGGCAGAGCTTGCAGTGAGCCAAAATCATGCCACTACACTCCAGCTGGGGCAACAAGAGTGAAACTCCATCTCAAAAAATAAAAATAATAAATAAAAATAAAATTAAAAATACTTTCAGATACTCTGTGTGTGTGTGTGTGTGTGTGTGTGTGTGTGAATGTGAGTACTCATTTCCAAGCAAGAAGAGAGATGGAGAAAAAATATCAACAGAAATTGTTCCCTACTCTTCAATATATAGACTGATGGGAACACAGACATGTAGACAGACATCGTAATCACTACATAAAATGTAGGTTCAACAATGCACAAAGAGATGATGAGTAAAGTAAAGGAGAGGTGGTGATGTAGAGGAAGGGACAGATTCAGGAGCCATCTCAGGTACATTCAATTATATAGATTTGGAAAAATTGAGATAAAATATTAACAAGGTTTTGTTTCGTACAGACAATTTGAAATCATGTGACTCCCTGCATGCAAAGTGCATTGACATAGTTCTTTTCTAAACTATTAGGTCGAATGCATTGAAGCTTTGTTCATACTCTAACCAGATGCCAGTGACATGTTAGCTGGCAAATAAACATGGCTACCTTTTAGAGGTTTAGTCTTAACTTGTGCAAGTTTTCAGCTATGTATAGTCTTTATGAACCATGTCCTTTCAGGAAGTACAAGTTATCTTGCATTTAGGGTGTAGGTGGGGAGAACTAATAAGACTTAGTAAATGATGAGGGGCAAAGAAATGCTATAAGACAGAAGGAAGAGTAAAGATTGACTTCTAGTTCCCCAGCTTCTTTGACTGGTTACCTGGCAAAACCATTTAATAAGGTATCTTTAACCTGAAAAAACAAGTTCCTCACTGAAGTGTGCAAAGATGTGTTGGACAATTGTGTGACAGGAATATTATAAACGAGATTCATAAGTCTCATTAGCTATTGGACAAAAGGAAAACTAAGGCTCCCTCCAAGCAAGAGATTTCAAGACGAGGAGGTCTTCCCTGTACTTCTACTCAATTTCCATATTCCTCATTGTGAATGCCTTTCTTTCTGAACTGCCTGTATTGGTTAGCTTTTAGGACTCTCAGTGCTGCCTCCTTGTGGATTGTGAGCTCCCAGGGCTGCTGTTGTTAGTAATACTAACAGCAGCAGGAACAATAATGCTAATATTCGTATTGTACTTACTAGGTACCAAACACTCATATATTAACCCATTTAATCATCTCCTAGACCTTAGTAGGAAAATAATCTTATCCATATCTTACAGATAAAGAAACTGAAAGGCAAAGGGATCAGGTAACTTGCCCAAAATCACACATAAGAGCCAGGATTGGAACTCAGGGAGTTTCCAGCTGTCTCTGGAGTCCATGTTCCTACCGGCTTTCTTATCCCACCACCCCAGAGGAGAGATGGATCTCGGCTTTCTAGCTCTGCAGGTATAGCATATGGAAAGAGTGGGGGTTCTTTGGAACCCAGGACCCTGGAACATCTTTTTCCGGGATCATCTTCTTCCCTGTGACAAATGACCCTCATAGCATCTCAGGACTGTGGCTCCAGCAATACTTGGAAGGGGCAGGCAAGCCCCTTAGAAACTCTGCTCTACTGAACTTTTCCTTTTGTGCTCCTGATCTGTTAATCTCCTGGGACCCAGGGTTAGAAACTGCCAATTTCTGCAGCTACAACCTCATTCCAGATTTTCTCTTATTCATATGACAGGGCTAGTTCTGACTACCTCTGGACTAAGAACATGTTACCTTTCTTTATTTTATTTTATTTTATTTTATTTTTCATTCAGAGGGAACTAACTCAGAGAAAGAACAATAAAATACAAAGTAATTTTTAAACTCATGTATGCAATTCTCTAATGTCATTATAATGATGATGACCAACTATTTAGAAAGACCAGGTGGGTGTAGTGTCTATTATCCGTTAATACCAGCTAGACATCTGTGCTAGGCACTCTCCCTGCTGTAATACGTGTGGAAGAAGGTATTACTTAGAAAATCCAACTCTCCATAGCTTAAGTAAAAGTACAGATGAATTATTAAAATGCAGCTGGATAATCTTAAAAAGCATGGAAACTGGAATATGACTAGATCTCAGGAATAAATGGAACAAGATATAACTTGGGATTCATTTCCCAGCTCATATTCCCACTCCTCTCTGCACATCCACTACACATCTCTTCCTCACTTCCATCCTTTCTTTCTTTCTTCTTTCCTCCCTCTCTCTCCCCTTTCTCCCTCCTTCCCTCCCTTTCCCCCTTTTTCGTCTCCCTCCCTCCCTTCCTTCCTTCCTCTTTCTCTCTCTCTCTCCAGACCAAACTCTTGTGCTTCTCAGGTCCACATGGCAGGAAGAACGGCTACTCTAACGTCTCCTGAACTATGGTTTTTGCTGATACAGGACAAAGAAAGAATCTGACCCAACTCCCTGGCTCCCAAGTCTGAACCTTGAGCCAATAAGCTATGGCTAAGGAACAGAATCAGTCTATCGGCATAGTGACTTTCATATGGCCACATTAAGGATGAGGAGAGACAATTATTAGAGAAGAGGGCTGAAGAGACAGCCCTTTGAGTGTCTTTTACAAGCAGCCACCACACCAATTAACGTACCTCGAAGTTGTCCTCTGTGAGGTGAAGTGTGCCAGGAAGCTTTGTCTAATGTACATGAAAACCACAGGCATATGCTTTGATTCACATGTGCACAGCATGCCTACATTTGGTATTCTGTAATAATAAATAATTATTGCATATTTAAGGCCTGACAAGAGCACTTAGAAATCACAATATTTCTCTAAGGTAGTAGTACAATTGTCTGTACTTGAGAGAGAGGAAACGGAGACTGAGCTTTAGAGAAATGAAGTGACTTGCTCAAGTTTATTCAGATGGTACATTTTAATATCAGGACTTGAATGAGGCTCTATCTGACCTTAGACTCAGCACTCTTTGCCACCAAGACATTCTCTTTTTAACTGAGAAAACATAGATTAAGCACTAAGCCAAATGCCAAAATTATATTATATAATATGTATAATAGAACTACCAGCTGTGTAGATACAAAATTTTGACTTTGATTCTTCTCACCTGATCAAAATGAAAAGCTGACACTGCCCACCTTATTAACCTCAAATGACCTCAGAAGGCATTCAGAAAAGAAATCCAGCTACTCAGCAGTCTTAAGAAGAATCCAACACCATGAACTTTTTTTGCCTTGGCTTTCCAAGGAGGTCTTCTAAGTCCCTGAGAATCAGAGGTAATTCTATGACATGAACTGTCACTTACAGAGAAAGGTCAAATAGCAGTCTAACCCCTATTTGATACCATTCATGGCTCAGGAGGCATTTGCTGTGTTTGGAATTCTAAGTGCATGGCATGACTGAACTCAGGTTTTGCTATTTCTGTTTTGTAGGTGAGAAAAATGAGCACGCGAATATTTAATTTGGCCTGTCTAAGACTGGAATCACAGACACCTTTCAGATAAACAATACTGCAAGAGGTACCAGAAAATCCAGTGTGCGGTATTGACAGTGGGTGCTGAGAGATTTCAGAGGTAAGACCCATCCCACTGGCCTGGCTCCTCTTTGCACCACAGAACCCTGTCCTCTCCTCTATGGAGGTGGTTATCAGACTGCCCTAAGCATGCCTGTTTCTGTCTCCCGCACCAGCCTGCGTCTTTGTCATCACAGTATTTCCAGAATCTGGCAGTGTCTAGCATATAGACACTAGACATGAAAGGCAAGGGGGGAAAGAGAGGAAAGGAGAGGGAGGGAGGAATGGAGGAAGAGAGGGAGGAAAGAAAACAGGGAGGGAGAGAGGGAGGAAAGGAGGGGGAGAAAGGGAAGAAGGAAATAGAGGGAAGGAAGAAAGAAGATAGGGAGGGGGAGGTAAGGAGGGAGAAGAAGGGAAGAAGGAAGTGAGTCAGGGAGGAAGAGAGGGAGGGAAGGAGAGAAGAAAGGAGATAGGAAGGGAGGGGAAGAAGGGGAGGAGGTAATGGAGGGAAGGAGGGAATAGTGGGAGCGAGGAAAAGGCGGAGGAAGAGAAGAGGTATTGGGACATCCATACAGGCTTCTTGCAGAAGAAAGTACTCAGTCCATCTGCTTTTTTTGTTTGTTTTTTGAGACAGAGTCTCACTCTGTCGCTCAGGCTGGAGTGCAGTGGCACGATCGTGACTCACTGCAAGCTCCGCCTCCCGGATTCATGCCATTCTCCTGCCTCAGCCTCCCAAGTAGCTGGGACTACAGGCACCTGCTGCCACGCCTGGCAAATTTTTTGTATTTTTAGTAGAGACGGGGTTTCACCGTGTCAGCCAGGACGGTCTCGATCTCCTGACCTCGTGATCCACCCACCTCGGCTTCCCAAAGTGCTGGGATTACAGGCGTGAGCCACCGCGCCCTGCCCAGTCCATCTGTTTTAACACCAAGGCAAGTTTTTGAGCAAAGCATCTATAAACCTTGGTGAAGATCTAGTTGACACATGCAGACCACTAGCTCTGGCAAAGAGACAATACCTCCCAAGTGGCCACTGGACTCCTCGATCCTGGCAGAGAAGAGTAGAGCCTGTCCCTAAAGGCACACAGGCAGTGGCTGGCGCTTCCCCTCTGTGAAGGGAAGAGACATGAAAGCGGAATCACTCTCTGGCCAACGTTGTTTGTGTGGAAACAACTGGCAGAGGAGAATCTTCTCAGCCTTCAAGGAGATCCTCCTAGTTATGCCAATTAAATTTCCGTTTCTCATATACCTTCAGCTACTGTCTTCAGAGAAACCTGAGCCCACCAAGCAGGCACTCTGACCCTGTCCAGAGAAAGAGTGTTAATTGTATATCTTCTAGCTGTGGGGCTTCAGTCATGTAAATCGAAAAAGTAAACCTAATTTGAGGGATATGTAAATGACAAACTGAAAGAATTAATATTTAGCTCTGTGAAAAAACACAGCTTTCCTCCTCATTATGAAGGCTGATTTTTCTGCAACCAGAGGAAAAACGAATTGTTGGAATCTCCTCAAAATGTGCAGCTGAGGATGCCTTTATATTAATGAGGAAAGTGATGTTGATTAATAGGCAGCCCAAAATCCAGAAAGACGGTTTCCTCCCTTCTGTCTTCCTGCCAGCCTGGGAACAAGCAGCCTAGTGAGGTCCCCAGGCAGAACGAGAGCACAGTCCCCTGGGTCTGCTACTGGCTGGGGCACTTGGAATCTGATCATTCTCCTTTCAATTATACTGACAAACATGGCTAGGCTTGAACAAATTGGCCCCCATGAATTAGGCTGCATTATTATAGAACTCCCGATCTTCTGAGCCTCTCTGACCATAATTAATCAGGACCCCACTACTGTAGCCCACAGCTAGTCCAGGAAAATATTTTCTGAAAGTTTAGCTAAATAACAGTATTGATTTTTATCCTTAATACTTTCTTCTACTCATCAAATCTCTTACACGGACTTAGTGAATTTCACGTTACCATGGCTCTGTAGCCAGCATTGTGTAATACGTCCTTCAACACAATCAAGCAAGGGACTAAAATTCCCATTTTACAGAACAGGAATGTAAATCACAGGGAGGCAGAAGTACCTTAATGAATAAGAACTTGAGTCTTCTGCCTCCTAGACTAGCAGTACTTCTGTCTAACAAAGGCTTTGAAGATCGCCTTTGTTTAGGGGAAGAGCTTCTACCTGATTTTGCCACCCTCTGGGTCACACAAGCCAGGGGCAACTAGGAATGAAAGCAAAGTATTCATTTGCCTTTTTTCTCCCAAATAAGAAGGAAAGCAGCCTCCTCTTTCTGGTTCATGGTCTGCATACTGGCCATTCTTTGTTCTTCCCTATACAAAGAGTGAGTTTACTGTCAAAGATCAGAGGCCAGACTTCATATGCTACTTAGCTCTGGGCACTGCAACCTGTCCTCAATTTCAGGTAGCCTTTAAAAGATTGGTGACCTCTGAAGCTCATGACACACATGTCCCTGCAGTGGATGAATGCCCTAAGCAAGCAAGAAAAGCCTTGGTATGGTGTGGAAACATTCTTTGGCCAAGAGTCCAGCCTGCAGAGATGCAGCTGTAGTGAGACCTGAAGCTTATGTACAATTTTGACAGCCCTTTTTAGAAATGAATGCAAAGTTACAAAAACAAAATTTTGTATAAAACTGAATATTTACTTGAAAAGACAAAGTATATCATAGCACACAAATTTTAGAAAACTGACAAATACCACAAACACCATAAAATGAAGATAAAGACATGATATTTGTATTAATTAACTGCCTAACATACTTTTTTTTGGTGTGTTTCCTACATTTTCAGCTGTCCATGCCAACAATTTTATGACATGATTTTCAAGGCAGAGAAGGAACCATAACTTAGCCTTTTTCTCTTCAGGTTTCTCATCCACTGCCCGTCGGCATCCAGTACCGGGCTATGTAAGACACATTCACATGGCAGCATGGCCTCTGGCCTCACATCCTCCTGCCAACACCAGGCAGGTCATTTCAGCAGGTGGCAAGAGCATCCTGGAAGCCATTCATGCGACAGGACAGTCAGCTACAACTTATCTCTGCAAGGAAGTGACTTATGTGTGAATCACAAAACCCCAACTCACTGTAATTCCAATGCAACTCTCCCCTTAGCTGGATCCCAGAAATGTCTACGACTACTCCACCAAAAACGAACTAATAGGATTTGTCTGGAGAAGTTGGGGAGAAAAAAAGAGTGGCCTTAGCTGACTGTATTTAAAATATCTTAATGTCACAAATTTTGAAAAAATGATCATTTGATCATATTGCTAAGACTCCTCCCCAGATGTTGAAAGGGACTCGTGCAATTGCAGAACCCTAAACTGAAGCTTCATTATCTTCATGGTAAAATTACCTCTGGGTCTCTTCTTAGCCTTCCGGTCCCAGAAGCAGTGGAGAACAAGGAGGAACTCTGGAAGAAAATATCTCTAACAGATCTGGCATTACCTAAAGCACCTAGACTCCAATCCCAGGGTCAGCTGAAAATCTGACTCATGCATGTCTGGGCTGAACAGAACTTTGTTACAGTAGGCTGCCATCCTCACAGCAGATCTGGTATACATCCACAGGCTGAAGCTCTCACTCTCTCCCAGGACCTAATAGGCCCATTCACTTCTCTCACAACCACACTTTTTCCAGGAAGGAGGCAATCTGGCTGTGTGGGTTCAGTATGTAAACAATTTAGCCCAAAACTTGAATCTCTATTTTGTACCCTGTGATCTCTTTTGCTTATATAATGGAAATGCATAGCAGGGCATGGTGGCTCATGCCTGTAATCCCAGCACTTTGGGAGACTGAGGTGGGCAGATCACTTGAGGTCAGGAGTTTGAGACCAGCCTGGCCAACATGGCAAAACCCCATCTCTACAAAAAATACAAAAATTAGCTAGGCATAGTGTCATGTGCTTGTAGTCCCAGCTACTCGGGAGGCCAAAGCAAGAGAATCTCTTGCAACCAGGAGGCGGAGGTTGTGGTGAGCTGAGATCGTGCCGCTGCACTCAAACGTGGGCAACAGAGGGAGACTCCATCTCAGGAAATAAAAAAAAAAAGGAAAGAAAGAAATGCAGGTGCATGATCCTCAGCCCTAGGGTTAGGCCCTGACTCCTACATAAAATGCAACATGTCATCCTCAATATGAATAAATACATGCAGGTGTAATATAGGTAGAGGCATACCATTAAAACAAAAAGTACTTTAGGAGTCTCCACCCACCCCATGAATTTCATAATCTTGTTAAAGACAGAGGATTTGAATAGCTGTACATCAACTGATATGCTTCTCACTTATTTATGTCTTTAGTTAATTCAGTGGTTCTCATCCAGTACACAGGAATACTACATAAGATTGTACATTAAAAACTTTGCATGTTTTAATTTATGGTTAGTAGAAAGGTTTTCATGTGAAGTTTTAACGATATATGATTTTCACCTTACTTGTTGACTTTTGAACTTAACCACCACACAAAATGTGACCACAGTATTTTTGTTCATTAAATCAAGAAAGTAAATAATTTCCAGTGAATAAATGTAAGATAGACACTTTGTTCCTATAACCTGGGGATGAGGAGAAGCAGAGTGGAAGCAATAGTGTGCAGCATTCTGATAAACCTCCCTAGACACAAAAAGGAAATTGCATCTCTAATCTCAGTATCTGATTAAATATGAAAGAGAGACGGGGTGGTGAGGAAACGTCACATAATCTTGGATAACTCTTGAAAGGAGGGCTTCAAAGCTCCACATCATAGGGTTTTTAATTGAGATTCCATATTTCTGTTATTAATATGAACTTGTACATTACTCAAGGAAATTACATTTGGTTATAAACATTGAAAAGACTTGAGTTTTTTTTATTATTTTTTAATATCTGTGTTATTCAGATGGTAATGAAAATCAGAAATTTCAAGCTGGCAAATAACAGCTAAGAAGAGTACAGTGGGGAGCCTGGAAGTCAATGTGTTTACCCAGTTATCTGGTCAAATCTCACTAAAGGCAACTCCAAGAGCCCACCCCCTGCTTCTTATTTTTTCCTTCTGTTTCTAGCAGGTATTAAACTTAGATTTACTTTCATTTTTGTTATAAATTCTTCTTTTGTTATGGATTGTTTAAATGTGACTTTAACTCACATATGCAGTTATTCTACTTGTTTTTTGATTATTGGTTTCCAATTTGATTTTATTAATTCATCCCATCAACAAATGTTTATTCAGTACCTACTATGTACCTGATGCTCTTCTAGGCATTGGAGATACAGCCAAGAGGAAAATTCTCAATGACATTCTATTACATTAAATCACATGAAACTGCCACACTTATAGGTCAATAATCGTCAAGAATCAACATTCTGACATGGTCCAACCTAATGTTGGGGAAACAAAAAATATAAATAGAATTGGTAAGGATTTCTGTTGTGTTTTAGAACCTCTTCTTAGGTGATAGGCTTTACACAATGGGCTCTTATTAGACCCACCACATAAGACGAACTCTTTGTATTGACTTCTTATCCCAGCCTTAAAATCTGAAGCTCAGCCCAGGAAGCAGTAGGTGGCCTCAGTGAAAAACCTACATTCTGCAATTTTCCCACCCTCTCACTTCCGCTTTCATACTTTTTGGGCCATGATGAATGTAAGTTTCTTATTGGCTCAATGGTGGACTTTTAAAGCATTTATCATTCTTCTTTCAAGAGTTTTGTGGGTTTTTTTAATAGGAGGTTTCAGAGAAGACTAGTTTAATAATATCTGAAATGAAGTAAGCTGCTGGTGAATATTGAGAACATTTTTATTACTGTCAATATAAGATATGCTGAGAGAAGACCACATGCCTGATAAACTAGACGTTTGCTCAGTTTTGATGGTTCTGGCTTTTGGTGGGGTGTTCCTTCTAACAGAATTTTGGAATTAAGTTCTCCTGAGAAATTTCAGGACCTTCTGTAGCCCAATGATGAAAGAACTTCTATGAGAGTTACAATATACCCATATATTTCTAAAGGAAGCTATGTCTGGTACAAAGGACAAAAGAGAAAACTGGCTTCCCAGAGATAACAGGTATTTAGAGGCTCTTGCAGCACTGAGAGAGTGCAAAAAAAGCTCTGAAGCTGGAGGGAGGAGGCTCTTCCACTTACCAGCTTCGTAAGCTTTGATACATTCTTACCCTACCCAAGCCACAGTTTCTCGTGTATAAAATAAAGACAATTTCCTCCATTCCACAGATTGTCAAATGAGAGAACATACGTTCAAGTGCTTTGAACACTAAATATAGTTTCTGCTAAATATATAGAAAGGCAATTTTCGAAATGGGAAAATAAAATTTCAAGCAAAAACAAGAGTGCAGTGGAGCAGGCAAAGGAAGACAAGGGAAAAGGGACAGTGGTCGCAGAGCACACTGTGTTGCTGCTGCCACTGTGCCAGCCCCTTGGGTCTCAGTGAGGCCAATGATGCTCCAGAATACGAGGCAAGCCAATTTGGGAGCAGACTGGACCCAGCTTCATTCAACATTGCTACCAGTTATTTGATTACAATACAAACCAAGTAGGTGCAATTTACATTGACATGTCACGCCCTACATGGGAAAGACAGCTGTTCCAGGAGAAAGCTAGCCTTCCCTTCTGGTCCAGAAAATCCAGCACAGCATCATGGTGCAAGATCATCAGCCTGTTAGAGTAGGCAGATAGCTAGAAATAAGCAGGAAGGGAGAGCCCCTGAGAAAAGGGAGGTCTGGAAAATCTCACACCCCAGGGACCATCCAAAACATGCATGCTAGATATGAGCAGAGAGGAGGAGAAATACCTATGCAGAAAGGAACACTCCTTAAGATGCCCAGTAATCACTCACTCTGCAGTTAGCTAGTCAGAATGTAGCTAGCTACATGCTGATAGGCGGAAAGAAGGCAACAGAGAAATTCCTAAGAGATATGCAGGCACAATACATATAGATTTGAAGGCTATACAACCTTCCTGGGGTGGCAGTAATGAGCAATGCAGCCATTCGGTAGAATTCCTATCCAACACTGGGCCCATGCATGTGCACCAATGAATAGTAATGATAAAGGAGATAGAAAGAAATTATTTAGGCAGATAGTGAGGGCAAGGGTCCTCAGCAGAACTTCCCTTCTAACAAAAAAGCAGCCCTAGACATTACTTCTTTTCTAACAAAGAGCAGTCTGAAAGATCAAGCTGCAAACATAGATAAGGAAGCTGGAAGCTTGCACAAGGGGAGGCCTGCAGCTACACCAACAGAAAAGGGCTACCTGGGGGCCAGGCAAGTCCACCATCAGGGTCTGCCTTTCCTTTTTTGTTAGCATGTGTACAGTAAGAAAGAACTGGGCAACATGGAGATGCTCAGAGAACCCACCTGCACAATAAAAGACTGGGGTGGGGGGTGCCAGAGATTCACACCCTACGCAGATGGCACACCTGATCCTAACTTGTTTTTTGCACCCTGTGTCGATCAGACACTGCCTCCCCACTAGCTCATGTATAAAAATCCCCACATTTCACTGTGGATGAGCAACTCATTTTCCCAGGACCCCTGTCTGCAGCAGAGAGCTATTCTCTTTCTTTTGCCTATTAAATTTCTGCTCTTAACCTCATTCTTTGCGTGTCTGCATCCTTCATCTCCTGGAACCTCAGGTGTTACCCTAGACAATGAGGTTGCTTCAGTAAGGAAAGGGCCACAAGCCTGGGGTGGGAACTAGATGGGAAAACAGGGGGGGACTTAAGGCAGAAGCAGGAAAACTAAATAAAGTAAAAGCACAGAGACTTATGACAGAGGTGGGAATTTCAAGAAAAAATCTGGTATCATAAAAACTGAGTGCAGAACTCTCAGAGGCTACTGGCTCATTCTCTTTCAGCAGCCCACTCTGCCTCATCTTTTGGAATGTCCTGTCTCTCTGAATAAACTCTCTGCTCTCTATTTTCCTTCAATAAAGTATCTTTCTTTTGGAGGTGGGAGTGCTAAATTTTCTCTTGGCAGAATTCTTTCTTCCAAGTAAGACTAAGAAACAAGGATTCCTGCACTTCCCAGTAACAGGCCCATACCAGATAGCTGCATCCTCAGCATGGTGGTAGGTCAGCTTAAGGCAGATGAAGACTCCATCATAGGGTTCCACCAGATGTTCCTGTTAAAGAACATCAAGGAGGTGTGGGATTGCACCAATGACATGTTCAGGCTTGCCCTGCACAGCATGGGCTGACCTCCTCTCAGCCAGGCACTCATGAGGTTTCCTCCTCCTGCCTCTTGTCAGTACTATTCACACTCCTCCAGTTGCTCCAAATATCATACACAAATGAGCAGGGCTGCAGTGGGAGTGGGTGCAGTGCACTGCTGGCCATCGACATGCTCATAATGTTTGGATGCTAGACTACTTGCATAGGATGGGAGAAATTTGTGTTGTACTAGTGCATGCCTTAGAAAGACTTAAGTAATGCAAAGATTTGTCCTTTTTTAAAATAAAAACAATCTACTGACAAGTTGCTCTAATTACACAAGGAAGTGAAGGAGAAAGCAGCTGCCTCATCACCCAGACATTGATTTTTTCCTGATATTTCAATGTTTCATGATACGATAAAACCATAAGTTTTTTTTAATAAGAATTAAAAAATAAAAGAAAAATACCCTCTGATCTTTTTAAAGATAGAGTCCCCAGATGGCTAGACAGAGAATTTCTAGGCAATCAGAGAAGGAAGGATCAGTGAAGTTGAGCATGAATTCACAAAGAACAGCACAGAACCTGTATTTATACACTGCTGGTATTTTAGGGCTTGCGTTCTTCCATGGCAAAGTGGGAACAGGCCAAATGAAGAGAATACACTGGTTTGCAAAAAAAACGGCTTGAGTTCACATCTTTGTTCTACCACCTCCACAGAGTGCGAGTCTGGGCAAGTGAATCCACTTGGCGGAACCTCTGTTCCTCATCTGCTAACAGGTAATAAAAATGCACATAGACTCAACACACACAATCCATAAAGTGTCTGAATATAAAAGGGCTCTATAGATGTAACTTCATTCTCCATCGTACATAGTATCACATGTGGTCTTCATACTGACTCTATGAGTTGGATTTTTGTTGAAGAAACTGACCTGCCCAAGGAAACATTTAGGCATAAGTGGCAAAACCATGGTACAAACCTAGCTCATTCTTATGTTGACGACACGTATTTCTACCACACCACTGTGGCCCTCACTGTAATAGATCAAGACTGTGTAACTGGTATAAGGGTGGTGGTTTTAAATAGAGTGACCAGATGTCACCATCCTGGAGAAAATGGAGATAGATAGGCTGCATCCAAGTGTTATCCAGGTATTTAGATGATTCACCACCTGGCCCTGGGGTAGATTAATGACCTGAAGTCATCTTGCAAGTGATACATTTTTCTCATCCTTGGGGTACAAAAGTTTCTTACCAATGCATCATAGATTATTGCAATATCCACTCATGAGGTTCAAACACTATGATATCGGCAATGTAATGAACCAGCATGATCTGCCTGAGAACTAGATTATAACAAATGGCTAGAGAGTTGATGTTGCCTGAGGTAGTACAGTAAAGGTATATTGTTGGTGTTACTGGATGAAAGTCAAACAACTACTAAAGGTCTATACTAAGATGCATAAAGAAAAGGGCAGGTCAATAGCTGCACACCAGGTGCCAGGGAATGTGCTGATTCGCTTTAGCAACAAAATCACATCTGGAACAGCAGGTACAATTGGAGTCACTATCAGATTGTTTTTGTGATACTTCACTGTCATTCTCCAAGATCCGTCTGTCTTCTACACCAGCCAAATAGACAAGTTGAATAAAGATGTGGTAGAAATCACATCTTACTTCCTTCAGGTCTTTGGTAGTGGCACCGATCTCAGAAATTTCTCCAGGAATGCATTGTGCTTTAAATCAACAAGCAGTATATGGGGTCCTGTTTCTTCCTTAGCCATTTTATTCCTTATCCTGAGATAAGGGTTTTGAAGGTGGGAGTGATTTCTCCTATTGTCATTCTCCTAGTATTCCACAAGAGAAAGTTTTGATTTACCCACAACTTTGGCCCTTTTCATTCCCAAGGGAGGACTACTTCCAGCAATAGGTACAACAGTGTTTACTTAAATTATAAGCTGAGAGATAACTGGCACTTTGGGTTCCTCCGGCAATAATTCAACAGTGAAGAAGGAGGCCACTGTACTAATTAGGATAACTGATGCTTTTAAGAGGATATAGAGTTTCTACTACTACATATTACAGGCAAGGAGGCATTTACATGCAATTCAAGAGAATCCCTGGAGCATCTCCTAGTACTCCAGGACCTACAATTAAAGTCAATGGAAACTTTCAACAATCCAATATAGGCAGTACTATTAATATCCCAAACCCCTTTAGGAATGAAGTTTTGAATCAGCCTATCTGATAAGGAACCACAAGCAGCTGAGGTAGTTTGTAGAGGCAAAGGAAATATGGAATGAGTAGGGGAAGAAGGTAATAATAAATAGCAGCTAAAACCATGTAGTCAGTTGCAGAAACAAGGATGATAATAGTTATTAATACTTTTTTCTTATTTTAAGATGAATATGATTTGGTACATAACAACCAAATGTTTTCTTTTTTCCTCTACTATTCATTCCCCTACCAAGTAACATAAGCTATGGCTAACTTTATATCTCAGAATCTAAGTTATAAAATATCAAAAAGGAATGTGACTCAACAAGAGGAAGGATAGACATTACCCAAAGATGAATAAAAGGAATCTGTATCCACTTTTTGGGAAAAAGATTATGTGTTTTTAGTTGTATAAGAGATGGTTGCAATATATTAGGCTGAAGCACAGTTTTTCCATTATCTTCATTTGGAGGGTAAGGATGTTTAAAAGAGGTATATATCAATTTAGCTAAACTGAAACTATGTTTCCCAGATTCCCTTCCCTGCATAGTTTCTGTTACTATAGCAAAAGGAGACAGACTGCACAAGATTTGGAAGGCAGAATGAAACAGCAGACATATTCATGTGCTCAGAAGCTCAGTGCAGGGCATCTGTTGCAGGTCATGCACATCGTTGCTGACCTGCCGGCTCACCTGGCTGGTATGGGGCAGGAGCCAGGCCCATAGCATCTCCAGCTCCCACTGCATCTCTCCCTTCAGGACCAAAGGCATATTTCTCTATGTGATAAAGGAGCCAGCTTTTCCTACAGATCACCTGCATCATCAAAACTGGAGCCATGGAAGTAATGAGAGATTGATGTGTATTCTAGTCCATTCTGTGGGTTCCGGGACATCCTCACTAGTCCTAGCTTGCCCTTGTATTCCTCCAGTTCAGATCCATCTTTTCTTCCTGACTGATTGCCCTACTGCTTTAGGCTCTAACAATATACACTGAACTAACAGTGTTTCATATGCTTTGTAACCAGCTCCCACAATTGCATACATCCAAATCCCTACAATAAATCCCCTATTATATAGAACTCTTAGTGTTTCTTCTCTGATCTACCCTAACTACAGAGTACACAATTTAAGTTGCAAAGTTGGAGCTCACGCCCACCTTATCTCTAATACTGATTCCAGGTGCCTTCCATTACACAAATGCTGCCTCCACCATAATCATTTGGGGCTACCTCACTGGAGGGTATTGGTGGTTTAAAATGAGGTGTTGGCCATCATTCTCCCTCTTTAGGAAATGGAGACATAGAAGCTGTATGGAGAGCTACAAAATGGTAAGATGATTAAATGTCTGGTTCAAGAGAACAGATTAACAATCTGAAGTCAGCCTTCAGGAGAGGTCTCTGGGAGCAGGTCCTATCCTAGGGACTTCCTTCAACTTTGGCCCATTCAGCACTTTCAATTGCAAATTGCTTAATAAAGACAGAATGTGTGTTGATTGAATTTTCAGATGACACAAGGGTGGGCCGCCTGGTAAAAATGCTGAGTGATAGAATCAAGAATTCAAAAGATTTGACAGTATGAATAATGAGTCACAGCTAACAAGATGAAATTTAATAAGAACAGATAGCAATTTTTACCCTACTCAGCCCTAGCCTGGAGAGTGGTGGTGCTAACAGCCCTCACTACACTGGAAGATGGTGCTGGGATATCACTTGAGCTCGGTGTAGGCAGAAGCACAAGATGCTAATGAGAGGTTTGCTTTAAGCAAACCCTCCTGAGTTCAGAAACCATCTCCACAAATACAGACTTAGAGAGACTAGGCTTAATAGCAGTCTTTGTGAAAAAGACATTGAGCTCAATATCAATCAATGCTGTGACGATGAAAGTATTCATTAGTACTTGGGCCTCATTATTCAAAGTATGCTGTTTCAATACAGGTTGAAGATAATTTTACAACTTGGCCCTACTCAAAATCACATAGCTGAGGTTTGGGATACAATGCTGAAGGCCACATTTTAGTGACAAAGTAGGATTTGACTAATGTGGTGAGGATATATAATTAAGTCATATGAAGAACATATTAAAGAGAGTGATCATAAAAGTTGGTTTTAAATAATTTAAAGTTTTCATATAGAAAAAAATAGAATTTTATTCATATTTCTAGATGACACATGAACAGAAACAATAGAAAAGAGCACTTTTGCTCACTATAAAGAGGCATATAATACAGCGGTTATATCTGGGTTCTGGAGCCAAACCATTTAGGTGAGAGTTTACAGTCCACTCCCCAGCTCTGTTGCAAGTCACTCAGTTTCTCTGGCCTCAGCTTTCTCATTCATAAAAGGAGAAAGAAGAGAGTAGCCCCTCATATACTTGTTGTGGGGACTGAGTGAAAACAAATAGTATTTACCTCAAGTGGCTGTTGTGAGGATTAAATGAGGCAACATATACTTGTTGAGGTTTGAGAAGAGGTCACATGGACCAAGGTCAATAAATATTCACTAGATTTATTATTATAACAATGTGCATTGTGATGTTTGTAGCTATCCCCAAATAGAACACCCTGCAATGTGAGCAAACTACATGGCTGTCTACATGTGTTTAAACTAAGACAGGCTGTTCATTGATCAGGGATATCGTAGAGTGGTGTTTCTCACACTTTTATGTATGTGTGAATCACCTTTGCGTCTTATTAAAATGTGAGATCTGAATCAGCAGGTCTAGGGTGGGGCCTGGTATTCTGCATTCCTAGAATGCTCCCAGATAACGCTGAGGCTGTCCAGGTACCACACTCTGAGTAATCAGGTTGCAGAGGAATTTTGGCACTGGGTGTGAAGAACAGCCTCAAGGTCCCTTCCATTCTAGAACATTCAGATTTTGTGATGTTATACATCTGTGAATGGTAATTGTGCTGAAGTCACATTGTAACTGAGTTACCTAGAGCAAATGACTTAACCTCTTACCTTGCTTTGATAGATTCTGCAAAGCATTTTTGAAGAAATTAGTAATTTTAACAGCAAAATCCAAAGTCCTCAGATGGAAGCGGAACTACTTCAACAGAGGGTTTCGTTTCCTAATTGGCTAAACACCTGTTCCAGTTCTGAGCACAGATTTGTCTTTATCAAATGCTGATTGGTCTCTGGCTCCTGCCGGCTGCTGTGTCCTGGTGTGTGGGGGAACAAAGCAGGGCAGCTGTGGGAAGTCAGGAAGCCTCAGGAGGAAGGCCACGAAGGGCTGAGAGGCAGAAAAGAGAGAGGCATATGTTTCTGGCAAGCACAGGCAATAGAAAAATTTACAGGCTTAATAGCTGGATAGAATCAGATCCGGGGCTAAGAAGAATCTTAAAGATCACCTGATCCATTGTCCTTTGTTTTCAGATAGTGAAACAAAGGTTTTGTGGGAGGTGATGATCTTCCGAGGTAACACGTGCAGATGATGTCAGAACTGGAAACCAGGCCAGCTGAGTCCTGGTCCAGTACCCAGCCCCAGCCATGCCTGCCTCACACCTCCTCCTGAGGACCCCCACCCCGGGAATGCTGCTCAGCCTTTCCACAGCAGGTTTTCTTCATGCTTCAGTTGCCCCCAGGATAAGGAGGGTTGAGGAAGATTCTGAGGTGACAAAGAGCAATAAACTGTTGTTCACTCAGGTTAATTTCTCAGGACAAAGCTGCTCAGAAAGATCTAAAAAGTATTTCCACATCATTCACCTTGCTCTCTGTCTCTGCTTTACAAATGCGTCAAACAGCAAATGGGACCCAAACACCTATGGTCTTGACACCCTCTCATGAGCCAAGGGCCACAGTTAAGCCCTGGTTCTCAATACTTCCCCCTGTAGGCTCCTGGGTTCTCCCTATACCCTTGCCCTTTTCTATTTGTGCATGGTCCTTTCTCAGTAAGAATCAGAATTAAAAGGTGTTCTGACATTAAAAGGCATCCCCCCTTTTTTCCTGTGAGGATTGGGTCACAAAAGAGCAATGGGGTAACTTAGAAGCTTTGGAGGAGAGAGGGGAAGCTATCCAGAATTATTTCAGATCCGGAAATCCCCATTTCCCCCAAATTCTATGTCTCCCTGCTGGTTGAGAGCTTGGATACTTTTGGAAAAGCATGAAAAGTCATGAATTCATATTAACATGAAATGAATAGCATCAAGACCTGTCCTGAGAGGCTGGCCTCTAGGTGACCTTCACTTAACTGCTAAGCCTTTTCTACATGGGAAGGTTGTTTGTTTGAGTTTTTTTTACAATGTGCTGAGAACTTATGAATGAAGTTTTCCACTCCCAGCTTCCTATATTCCATACAGCAGTTCAGGAATGAAATCTTTATCTCTGCATATGACCTAATGTTCTCCGGGACCATGCAGCTCTACTTCTCACTTGACAAATTTGCTGAAGAAAGGATCAACAGTAGTAGCCATCCATCATTTAAACAAAAGAAGATGCATTACTTTTTGCCATAAAGTAGTAGCAACAGATATATTATACATATCAGCCAAAGAAGAGTCCCTGACTAGTGGTATTATTGAGAGACTTCTAGGATCATGCATTTATTAGCCACTATGACACAGCACTGATGGTCCAGCCTCCAGAGTACAGCCAAAATTAAGAATTCAGAGGCTGCTACTCAAAGATGAGGTGGCATACGATTCTCTGTATTGAGTTGCTTGGGTAATTTTTCAGTTTCCATAGAACTGAAGGGCTGCCACCCATTTATAAATGTACCCAGGTCTGTGATACACAGACTGAAGGCTTTGAAGTAAACTACAGGCAGCAGGAGTAGTTTGAGCAAGCTATTGGCATTGTCACATTGATTATCACCTACAAGGCATTGGAAAAGCAGAAGAGGCTGAGAGGAACAACACATTGCTCTTCTCTATCTTTTGCTGAGACATCTCTCCAACATCAGTTTATATGGAAAACTGGTTTCACGTTTAGGCCAACGCACTAGAATACATGGCAGAGTAAACATTTTACCATACAAGTTAACACGGCAAATGAGTTAAGCATTGGAAACAGATCACACAGACCCTTCAAACACAGCCTAGTAAATCCTGCTGCCAGCCTGCGGTCCTGTGCTTGTCATCCCTTCTTCAGTTTCAGCATCATGATGGTAGGCAATAATAGAGCCAATGTCAGAACACAGCACCCCACAGAGAGGAGAGCTCCCCAGAGGTTGAGTAAAAGAAGGATGTACATCAATGTCTTGGGTATGATCAGCTGGGGTTGGTGTCATGGGTGGTAAAGGAATTTACCAAGACAGTTGTAGGTAAAGAAAGGCAGATTTATTAGAGAAAGTATAAAATATGTTACAAGATTGCAATGGGCAGCACAGCAGAGAAGAGTCTCCAAAGAGGCAGGTGCTGGAGGAAAGTTTTATAGGGTCACGTTTGCTGGGGGTATGACCAGAACATACCGAACGAGGCCATGCAGCTGGGGCTACTTGTGGACTTAGGTCTTGTGCCTGTGGGTTGTTTGTGATTAGCTGTTTCTTATAACAACTGTTCATTGTTCTCCCCCACCTGGAGCCCAGCCCCACCTGGGCCCCTTCCTCATTGTTGCTTACTTATCAGGACTCCACAGTCAAGACTACAGCTGTCCTTAGTAGTTTGAAATTCTCTTCAGGATATTTTTTATGGAGGCCTTGGTACTTTTCCACTGCCTCAGAACAGGCCAACTCCTAGGGGATGACCACAGAGAGGGAAGATTGTGCAGAAAGATCAATGAGAAATGACCACTCTGGTTTTGCTTGTGGCTGCAAAGTTAGAACTAAGAGCCCTCTTATCCATATTTGCATGCAATTTTCCGAGTTTGCTTTAATGGATATGACATTTCATTAATTCTGATTCATTGTGTACTCAAGCCAAAACACATGCAGTTTAGCTCCATTTACTGACAGAAAATAGAAGCTGAAAAATCCTAAGTCAGAGTAATAACTGAAGGTGTGTAATTACTCATTACCCAATCAGCTACAAGGTTCAGGGGGCAAGAATGGTTTGGAGATAAATTGCAACTTTTGTGAGTGAATCTGACAGTCTGGGTTACTAGGTGTGTTTCTTGTGATTAATGACACAAGGAAGAAAGGTTTAGAAAAAGTATTTCCACTGATTCTGCTACTTCTAGGCTGACCCTTAAAACGTTTTCACCAGTTACCAAGGAAAACATAAATTACAGTAGCAAAGTGTGAATTTTATTTTAAAAAAAACCAAAAATATTACATCCATAACTTCCTACTCCAATTAAAAAGAAACTCAAAATGATAAGTTTTAGGATGATGCCAGAATGGGTCATTCAGCTACAGATCTCAACTTTCTCAGAAAATGCACTTACTAAAGAAGAAACCAACACAGTTGGAGCTATTCATCATGGTCAATTAATGTAAAAGTTTAAATATAGCACAGCTGCTGCATGGGTTCTGCCATCGTTCAACATTTCTACAACTTTTATTATATATTAGTATATTAATAAAATAATAAATTATTCTAATTTAATTTTCTAATTTTTCTAACTTTCAGATTTCTGGGGGTAAAGTGGGCACTTGGCAGGTAACTCATGAAATGGGTCCCAGAGAACCTTTCCCAGGTTCCTGTCCTCCATTCACATTGTGATTGAGAATGCTGTGTTAAGATAACCCCACACACACACACACACACACACAAACCCAAAACACTAGGTAGCAGAACCTGACAGTATCCTGTGCACTGACAAATGGAAGAGCCTGATGGGGCTGAGATGTAGGGAGAAGTCTAATTCACTAGGGATTGTTGAGGAAGGTTTCACACAGAAAGCAAGGCTTGCATGGGTCCTTTTTGATGAGCTGGGGTAGGTTTCAGAGAGACAAGAACTTGAACAGTACAGTGGCAGAAATAACTCTGATTTGGGGGAGGGGAAGTATTTCAGTAAGGTGATGGTAAGATAATTCTTATTCATAAAAATCAGATGAAGCCTCATTGGGGTCAGAGGAGGATGGAGGAAATTCCAAATGTAAAGACTGTGAATTGAATGCAGAACCACAGGAGTTTGACTGGAGATATTGACACTTTACATGGTTCTTCAGAAACATTGGTCTGAAGCCCTCTCCTTGAAGGATTGGAGTGGAGGGATGATAGAGCTAGGAATATCTGTTCTATGTTCATGGTAGTGGGGCAATGATTAGAACCTCAACAAGATGGGTGGTAAAGGCAAAAGAGAGGTGGGAACAAGAAGCCATGAAAAGGAGACTTGTTGGGATCCAGGGACTGGACAAACAGGTACATGAGGTGAAAAAGGGAGATGTTACAGCTGGTTTGAGACCTTTAACCTGGCCAGGAAGTCAGGAAGAAGAACCAGCTTTAAAGTAAGATAATACTTTTTTTTTTTTTTTGCAGCGAGATGTGCTATAGAGAATGGCAAGCGTGGGACAGATATGCCAGTAGGCATCTGGATCAGGAAGTTGTGAATGTGGGACTGAAGCAGAAGTGAGCACCCAGAGGTAGGTCTGGGCACAGACAGCGACTAGCTCGGCATGGTTACATTGAGTCCAGCACCACATACGCTTCCCTCAATACCACTGCTGACGCCCCCAAGTGCATTCTTCACGGGCAGGAACTCCTTTCCCAACCCTTCCTTACTATGCAGCCCTCATTCTGAACAAATACAGGACTCACAGCCAGAAAAGATGCCAGCATCTATTTATGGAGGACAAGAAGAGCCATGTGTGGAAAGAAATAGTCCTGTTAATATTCTGTTGAGAAGGTCCAGCAGATGGTCTGATGGGGCGGATGTGGCTTTAGGAGTCACTATAGTTGATTTATGATTAATGTAAGCATCGAATTTGAGAGTCATAACACCCTTTGAGAGCATTCAATAGGGTGTTCTAAAACATTTTTTGTCATGGAAATCATTTTTAAAATGAAAATTAATATGGAAATATAAACAGCTAAGCTGCTCCTATTGGGGGCTGGGGATGGGAGTTTGCAGAACCCAGGAGACACCTCCATGCAGTAAGTACTGTTTGTTCTAGTGCAGCTGTCCTATCTTACGAAAGGGGCTACTGAAGCCAGACTGGGGAGCCCCGAAAACACAGCCGTAATGGGACTGTGACACAGGGCTACAGGCCCCCAGACTAGGACTAGCACTCTGCTCCAGAAAAAGAGGGAGGGGCCCCAACCCTACTCTGTATTACATCACCCCAGGATATGTACAATATTGTTGAAAGTCCCCCTAAAAAGTCAATTAAAACACATTGCATATCTTTACCAACCACAAAAAAAAAAAAAAAAATTTAAAGGGCAGAGTTTATCCTCAGAGATGGGACAGAGGCCAGGAGGAGGGAGTGTCAGGTCAGGGCAGGCACTCTAGGGTTCAACCTCTCCTCCAGTGCCAAATCACAGGATGAAGCCAACATCCACAGAATCCGCCAGGTGCCCCAGGGCAGAAGCGACACCTCTTTGGTTCCCTTGGCTCCACCAGGTTGTTTTCAGCATTCAGCTTCCAAGTAATCTTTGTGCATTTTGTAGCAGATCCCTCCCTGCAGTATCCCTGCTTGAAATCTCACCCCCAACAAAGTGTCCTGCAGAGCCTAGCACTGCACAGCTCTGGCTTCAGGGAGAGGTTGCCTGGGGCCTTCTCCCATTTTGAGAAGAAAGCAAGAGTTTAATTTGCTGTGAACTGTCATGAGCAATAAAACGTTCATTAACTTTAATTGTAAATACTTTAAGTCCCAATCATTGTAATGAAAGGATAAATTGAAAAATCAAGAGTTAAGTATCCTTTTAAAATTTCATATCTTCTATCTTCACCTGGCCTTTTAAACCAGATAAAGTCAAATTAAACAATGCATAGAGTGCCTCCCCAAAACTCCATCTGGAAAAAAAAAAACCTCGCCCACCCAACTTTCAAGGTCCAACTCAGATAGATCCTCTCTCAATTGAAAGGAATCTGCCCACTCATAGTACCCAAAAGCACTTTTCTGGTACTCTTAATCATGGAACCTATTTTTTTCTTGGATTGTGTTTTATTTGTCCCAATTAGACTAAGTTACCTACCAAAGATACCACACATCTTTCTCATCCCCATTATTTCAGCTCCAGCAATAGTTTCTCCTGTGCAGATAGTGCTCCAAAATAATTGCAGATGGATCAAATGAATGGTTTATTTTTTGTTAGAAAATGTATTGTGAAATATTCAAAAATGCATGAATTTGTTTAGCCTATATCTGAAACTGGATTACACATCATTCTGAAGAATTCTAGTGGCACATACATCATTTTGCTTTGCAGTCTCACACCAAACACTATCCAGTTATATATTTGCTACCTTGATATTTACATACTGCAGTGCAGTACCTAAGTTAAGATACCCAGTTTTACACATTAATTTAAATTCTTCCTTGTTTCTGCCTATGATAATTCTTTAGTTCTTTATAACTAGGTTTTGGGAAAAGGCATGGTCAATGACTTCTGAGGAAAGAGAATATTTGAGACAAATACTTAAAATCTATGTTTTAATTCAAAAGCAGGGATACAAGTCATCAAGAATGTTCATCCACTTTTCTATGGAAAAAATTAAGTGGGTATGTGCCCTGATTTGGGGAACCTAACCTGTTAGCCAAATCGAATGGCAAAAGTCACATAATTTCTGCTTTATTCTTACTGTGATTAGAATAGCAATTGAAATGGCCACTCCATAGATTGCCAAGTCTTCATTTGTGCAAATCATGACTGACTCTTTCTGCCCTCAACTACTAAGATTAATTATATACAATGCCTTGACTGAATGATCTCTCACAAACGAGCTTACCTTTGTGCTAGTATATCTACTCCTACAGCAGAGTCAGTGAATGTTATCAGAATAAGAACTCTGCTGCTTAGAAAAAAAGAAGGCAAAATGGCTTTGTGATGTATCTACTTGAGTACGCTGAACTGCACTTCCCAGAGTCCCCTTTATTGCACATGCCTGGAGAGAGTAGGCTGTACAAGGGAGATTCTCAGGAAACTTTGGACAGAAGGTAGAAGGAAAACAGCAGCCGTTTTATAGCATACACACATTGTTACTGATATGCCCGATGTGCCTCAGTGATGTGAAGCAGCATCAGACCCAGATAGATCTGTTTAAGTCTACTACAAAGGTCCTCAGTTTGTACAAGATGCCTTCCTACAAAAGGCAGAGGCAACAGGAACAGACACAGATTTCAGTGCATCATTGTGGGGATCTAGCTTATGTTTGTGGAGTTTCACCTGTGCTCATGGTATTCCAGCCTGCTTGTGATCTTCCTTTCCTGACTTTCTGCCTTGGACTTCAAGATCCAGCATGAGAAGTGGAGACAGTCTAACAAAGACTATTTAACCAGCCCCCACAATTTAAAAAGCCAATTCTTTATAGTAAATCCATACACTGATAATCGATGAATGACAGATAAATAGATAGAAAGATAGATGATAAATCTATTGGTCTCCTGGTTCTGCTGGCTCTGCTTTTCTGGATGAACCTCGAATGATACAGAAGCTTTCTTCAGAATTCCATGTCATGATGACTGCATGGAGTTACATTTGCATATACATCATACTGGCTGGCTATCTTTTTATATAACTTATAAATAAAAATGTGTAATTGGATAAATAAAACTATTTAAATTCTATCTTTCTGATGGATATTTAAAATCTATTTTCTTAATGCACTTGGGAGATAGTTCTGGATTCAACCCCTCGCTCTGCAGTTGTTTTAATCTGTGTAAACTTGGAATCAATGTCACTTAATTTCCAACACTCAGTGTTCTTATCAGTAAAATAGGGGATAACAATTTTCCTGCCTTATAGAGCTAATATGAAGATTAAGTGCCACAATACAGGTAAAATTCTGAGTGCACTGCCAAGCAAGGAAGGCACTCCCATGACCTTCCTTTCTCATTTTTTAAATCCTATCTATTGTTCCATTTCTTACCTAAAACCTTTCCCAACAAACCCAGCCTATAATGGCCTCCACCTCCTATTCTGTGTTGCCACCGATGTTAACCTCTTTATGTTCTATATTCTGCGTACCTCATCAGCCTGATGTTATGTTTTCAGATCAAGGAGCAAGTGTTATACTTCCATAACAATAAAAAGGATTGCAGTTGGTTAGCACTTTACCTCTCATCGTGTACTGTGACATATATTGCCAACTTGGACCCCCACGGTGAGAACAGTTAACACTTGTGGATATGATAAAGTGGTCACAGTCTGTAACCAAGGTATATTTTCAAAAGCATTAATCTTATTTTATTGCTTGTAGTCAGGAGCAATTTGACTGGCTATGAACAAGGGAGAGCTACTAACAGATGGGCTGGTTATTAAATAAATGCTGATAACTCAGCCAATACCTAACTTGACCCACAGAAGTTACTCATCCAGATTTTGGAAAGAAGCAAATAATAAAAGGGTGGAGTAAATCAATATCCTTGGGTTCAGGGTATTGCTGAATCGACCAGCAGTATCCTTGTGTCCTGCACCTATTGTAGGAAAATTCTGGGGGAGCTGCAGAGTGGAATGTTGTCTTCCTCCTATCATCAATATGGGGTCCTCCAGCTGACCCAGTATCTGTTACCTTCTTCCAAAGCAGAGATACCAACTTCTGTGGGGAGTAAGTCTCCTCTAATATGTCAACAAATGATTTTTCTCTAAATTTTAATATTTATTGATTTATACATTCTACTTAAAAAGATTCTATGAATTCTGCAATTCTTTTAAGATAATTTGTATTTTATAAATCATGAATTTATCAACAAATGTATGCATTTCAAAGATTAGTACATAAATGTGCAAGGTATTTTTTTTTCTGCCTGATGCTGCTTCACATGGCTGAGGCACATCAGCATATCAGTAACAATGTTTGTATGCTACAAAACCAGAAAAAAATATGTGCCAGAAGAGTATATGGATTTACATGCCTTGCTAAAGGCTCCATGTCCTTCTGGGGTCCCCAGCACCCTCATTGGAAACCAGAACTCCAAGGCAAATTACCCTGACCTGAGGTGACTAAGACTGAATGAGTGGAAATACACTTTTTAAGCCACTTAGCAGTGTTCACATCAAAGGCCACTGAAAATGGATTAACCTTGGATTTGAAAGAATTGTTTGCCAGGGATCAAGGACTGGTTTTAGACTGAAACACGGAGTAGGGATAGATGGGCAATTCTCTCTGCACATAGCTATAAAGAGTAACATAGCCAAAAGATCGTACTAAGTACAAATCCCATTTAACATCCTATGAATGGTAATGAAAAGAAACTCAGTGAGAGCCTCATGTCTCAATTGACTATAAGTCTTTTGCTTTTAAAACCAAATTGATAGAAAATAGAAAACATTTGGAGGCTTCAGGATTAGACAAAGAGTGGAAAGATAAATTCAGTGTGAAAAGTATTACATCATGCAACTGGAGAAATTATTTAATTTTTAAAGAGTGATGAACTCTGAAACATCAGCTATGTCTTAAAACAAGAATTATAGAGTTTCCATAGAACATTTCCTAAATCCTTTATCTTTACAGACAGCTCTAGGGAAAACAGTTAATAAAATACTGGGCTTTGTCACTAAAAGGACCTGGAATCAAAACAGGAAATAGACTCCTGCCCAATCTGAACCGTCTGAGGCACTCACACCTAGATCCTGTTGATGTTTGCATTACCACATTAAAAAACTAAAAATTCTAGAATTAATCATATCAGAGAAAGGAGCCTAAAAGTTTCAGTCAGTCCGAGAAATCCACATATGAATACATAAGCTCTTCTAGCCCTTTCCCTCACTGGCATAACACATTCCCGTGGCTTCAATATCCTATCAGCATTAATACGTGTTAAATAAAGATCCATTTATTACATAGTGGCTAAAATCTTTGATGAAATGATTTGCATTTGTATATTCCTACGTAGCATACAAGATTAGGTTTTATCCCCCTGAGAAGACTAGACCTCTCACCAAATCTCAAATAAGGTAGGTAGGTCTCAACTCTCTCTCAGAGAAAAAACTGTATTGGAAAGATTATTTTTAATTTTCCTGAGTGTTAACTTTCTTTTTGACAAACACTTTTCATCACAGGCCATTATTTGCATAGGAAGTACATTGTCTGTCATGGCAGACAGAGAACTAGGCCTATTCAGATATGGAAAACAATATGCATTCAAATTCCCATTGAATATAATCAAGAGGGCTTGTTTCATATTGTAGAGTGATGATTCTGAACCAACTCTAAGATCTCTGGAGCATCTTCTCAGGCCTTCTCAAGACATGTGTGGTCTTGAGAGGGCTCATTAGATTACCTTACTTGACCTCTCAACTTTTTCAATGAGTACTCCACCATAACTTAGTATTACATCTTTTTAATGGCCTCTGTTCTCTGACTGGCCCAAGACACTCCCTGGGAATATGTATTGTGAGCTAGTGACAATTTTGGCTGCTCAAGTCTTACTATATGGCAAAAAAAAAATGCATTAGCTAACAAATAAGGTGAAAGCTGATGGACTCCAGGCTCATTCTGTGTATCTAGAACTATGTCAGGTATTAGAAGGTCTAGAGAAGAAGTGGGGTGAAGGGAAGTAAACACACGACAATTACATACAAACTTCCTTTGTCTATGCTGTGGATATAAACAGAGGTCTTCTAACTATAAAGTCCTCTTCTCAAATTTCTGGAGATCCTCAGAGTTGGCTAGGACTCTAAAATTCTTCTCATCTAGTTCTCTAAGTGTTTTCCAGCATCAACTATTAGTCACTTGAACTCCAAGTTCAGCGCCAGATTCTATCAGCATTAAGACTTGCTATGTAAGGCATGCTCAGAGAAAGGTGACTGTCAGGCAGAAGCAGAGCTCAGTGAGGCCTCATGGTGACAGCTCAAGAGGGTGGCTGCAAACTGCTTGATGAATCTTGCTGAGATCTGTCTTTGCTTTTGGACCAAACTTTTATTTAAAAAATGGCTGGGTAACACATTCAACACAGAGACGAGCACACTAATTGCCCCATCAAATGGTTTCAGGATAATGAAGTCTTGAAGGAAAAAAGAGACCAATGAAGTATAGCCAGAAACAGCAGAAGAGGCAAGGGATGTAGGCTTCCTTGCTTTGTTTTGGTAATGGTGAAAATCAATAGGAATATGGATTATTCAGTCTTACCCAGCAACAGATGGAACACTCAAATAAAGTAATTAAAGGAGTGATTAACAAAAGGACTCTCTGCAAGAGAGCAGGCAGAATGTAGGGAAGATGCAAGAGACATTGTGGTACCCTGAGGCCGAGAGTGAGCCTTCCCACCTCTAGGCCTGAAGTGTCCGTGGGAGAGGACAGGTATAGGAACCTGGAGAAAGAGAATCAGTGTGGAAAAGCTGTCTAACAGGAGCTGTGACCTTCCTGCCCAAGGCCAACAAACTTCAGGTGACCCTAGAAGGCAGAAAGGAAATAATGCCCATAGCATGCACTCTCCTTCCTCCTTCTACAGAATTCCTTCCAGGGTCCTCACTGGCTGAACCCAACCCAAAGCCAGAGAAAGAAGGAATGGGAATGAGGGGGTGAAGGGGGGCAGGATGGAGTCAGTTCATACAAGCCGGCCTCCAGGAGCACACAGCATGGATGTGGAGGAGGGCTGCCAAAAAATGCAACTTGAGGGTTAAATGGAAGCTATCCAGCCTGGAGATCAGGGAGGGACCATTTGTAAAAAATCCTCAGATAATCCTAATAGTGATAACTGGAGACTTATGCTAAAGTATTATACATGTATTCACTCATTTAATCCATTTTTTTAAGCTCAGCTGGTGGAGTTGCCACCTCCTCTCTAGCTGACTGATTCTTTCCCTGAGGTTGCTCAGAGCCCTCAAAGCATGGGACCACATATTTATCAGGAAAAAGAACTGCAGCTACAAATCAGAAGTGAGCATCACATAGCAAGGAATGCCTGCAGGAAACTAGACTGCAGCAACCATAGTTCAAAGCATCAAGTCCAATGCAGACGGGCAGCTCTGTAAAGGAGCAGTGGTTTAAAACCTCCACACATCTGCTGCCACTGTGGAGCATGTATTTGGTTTCTTTAACACAAAATAGGCTGTTCTAGACCATTCCTTTCACACTCATTACTTTAAACAGTATGTTCTGGGTCACAAAGCCCCAGACAGCAGTGACATATTGTGAACAATGTCATGTGAGCTTGGGTCCTGTGTGGGACACACCAATAGAGAGTAGACATCAAGGGCACTGCCCTGTTGAGAAGTTGACCCCAGAAATGAAATCTTGATTGTGTGTAGCAAGGGCTGAATGGAAGCCCAAGTCCCCTTCAGAGACACGCACAGGAGAAGACCGCAAGACAAGATTGACAGCTGAGGCTGGCCTCTGAAGCATGATGAGAAGCTCTTCTAGAAAAGGCAGCAGATTCCATTTCTTACACATCTGCAAAGGAAAATCTTGGCACTCCAATATTAAAGCAATGTTGAACAGGAAGTCAAAGAAGAACCATGAACTCAAGATGGCTGGTCTTTTCATTTTCCTGTTTCATAAATACTCTTTGAGTTTCTGCAATAGGCCAGGAATGGTTCCTATTGTCAGGACTAGAGATACGGATAATGCAGCTAGCCAGAGTATAAGCTGTGAAAACAACTCTGAGAGATGCAATTTACATTATCCCCCAAATCCCTGGACCGTATTTGGTCCCATGTTTGTGACTTTAACAGCCTGCATACTCACTGAGCAATGGAACAGCATAAACTTCTTTTCAAATGAGAAAAATCATAATTGTTCTCAAAAGCAAATATTCAATACTGAAATTAGACTCGCTTGACAATTTAGATGGATTTCTTTCACTGCCTCATGCTTTCAGTTTCCATGAAAACTTTCTTACTCAACCTCCAGAGATTCCAAGCTTTTGCCATATTGCCCCTAAAATTATTAACATTTTAATCTTGCTTTAATTAACTCTTGCTCCAATGGGATAAAACTGACAGAATTGGAGTTTGCAAACCAGAAGCTGAAAATCTGGCACACTTGATTAGCAGCTCAAAACAACTGTGGAGACAAGGGCAAACCTCTAAGCAAACACAACCACAAGGAGAGGAGCTGTATGAAAGCTCTGTCAGTTCTTCCCCTCCACCCACCCACACCTGCCAGAGGCTGTCCATCATCATTCCATAGCTGTGGAAAGCCAAGTCCCAGAACCCAAGGTCAGGAGACTCTCATTTGACAGGAAAGGGCACCAAGATGTTATCTATCTCTCAGAAGCTGAAGAAGCCAACCCAGTTCTTCAAAAGATGTAAAGTATTAGCAGAATTGACACTCCCTCCTCTACTTCTCTTTCAGCACACCATGTACTCTCGTCTCCTACTTACCTGGTTTCTCACTCTTAGTCTCCCTTGCTGGTTCCTTTATCTTTCCCTTGGCTTCTTAACCCCCTGTGTCCCGGGGCTCATCCTTTGCTTTTTCTCTTTCTCTTCACATTCATTCCCTTGGTGAACTCATTGGACTTCTGGTTTTAAATAGAACTTTTATATCAATAACTCCTAAATGTACATATTTCTCTTGGAAGATTCCCCGTCCCCCAGATAGCTGCATATGTGCTTCTCAATTTCCTCCAATTGTCTTCAAATGCTACTTTGTATTGAAGTCTACACTGACTACTTAATTTAAAATTTGATTCCCTTGCTTTCCTCCAGAGAGCAGAAGTAAGAATGTCCAATATCACCATCGCTATTCAACATCATATAGGAGGTTCTAGCTAAGGAAATAAGGCAAGAAAAATAAATAAAAGGCATTCAGGCTGGAAAAGAAAAAGGGAAATTATTTCTATTTGCAGATGATATGATTTTGTATATAGAAAATTCTAAGTAATCCACAAAAAATCTTTCAGTGCTAAATAAAGAGTTCAATTTTATTTTTATACACTAGCAATGCATGACTCAAAAATGAAATTAAAAAATAATTTTAATTACAATAGCACATGAAAAATGTTTAATATTATTAGTCCTTAAGAGAAATGCAAATCATAACCACAATGAGATATGTCCCATATCATTAGGTGACTATAATAAAAAAGATAAACAATAATCAATAATAGGTATTGATGACAATATGGAGAACTTGAACCTTCATACATTGCAGCCGAGAATGAAAAACCATGCAGTTGTTTTGGAAAACAGTTTGAAAGTTCCACAAAAATGTTAAAACAGAGTCATCATTTGACCCAGCAATTTCACTCCTTGGTATATACTCAAGAAAATTAAAACCACATGGTCATATAAAAACTCGCACATGAAATCTTTAGAAACCTTATTCATCATAGCCTAAAGGTAGTAACAATCCAAATGTCCATCAGTTAATGAAAGGATAAACAAAATGTGACACATCAGTAGAGTAGATTATTATACAGCCATTAAAACTTGCAACAGGGATTAGCCATGAAAATATTATAAGTCAAGCTTGTCTAACCTGCGGGCTTCAGGCTACATTCACCCCAGGACAGCTTTGAATGCTGTCCAACACACATTCGTAAACTTTCTTAAAACATTATAAGATTTTTTGAAATTTTTTTAGCTCATCAGCTATCATTAGTGTTAGTGTATTTTATGTGTAGCCCAAGACAATTCTTCTTCCAGTGCGGCCCAGGAAAGACAAAAGATTAACACCCCTGAGATATGTGAAAGAAGCCAGATACAACAGGCTACATATTCTATGATTCAATTATTTTGAAATGCCCGGAACAGGCCAATCCATAGAAACACAGAATGTGTACTATTGGTTTCCAAGAACTGAGGGGAGCAGGAAACGAACAGTGACTGCTCACAGGTACAGGGTTTCCTGGCAGATGACGAAATGTTCTAGACAATAGTGATGAATTATATACTTTAAAGGAATGAATTTTATGGCACATGAATATCTCAATAAAAATCATATGATGAAAACATGAAATGCATCAGGAAAAATAGTTGCATTTCTACACCTTAGTACACCTGTTTCCTTAACCCCATGTATGGTTTACCTTTTCTGTATCACTAATCACCTTCTAAACGATTACAGAAATTACTTATTAATTTTATTAAAAAACCATCTTTCCCCACTACAGACACTACAAAATAAGTGATATAAGGACAGGGATTTTTGTTTCTTTCACTGGTATACTCAGTTCCTAGAACGGTGCTTGGCTTAGAAGAGGCTCTCAGAAATTGTGTTGACTGAGTGAACAGGATGAAAGACCTTTGTTAATGTCTTTAGAACAATCTCATGTTCACTCAGAAGAGAAGTATAATTGCAACTAAGCCTATATGGTAAAAATAATCAGGTGTTTGATTTACTTATTTTCCTTTCTCTGTCCTTTTCTTCCTCCAGGCATGACTGCGTGCACATAGTCATTTTGGTAGAGGGTAGTCACTCATAATTGATTAACTTCATATCCTTACCCATGGGGCTGCCTGCAAGATGAATGAACTTGTTTTTCTTTTAAAGAACAATGATCCTTAGGTCATGCAGACCTCCGTGGTGGCATCCAGAAGTCTGATCACAGAAGGACAAAAGCAGCTTTCATCACTGAGGGATCTCACCTCCTGCATACCTTCCTTACTCGTAAAAGCCCCCAGTTATATTCAAAGGCAGGTCGGATTTGAGAGTTTGCCTCTCGTCCTCACACTTTGGCCAAATCAAATAAACTTTCTCTACTCCTAAGCCCCGATGTGTCAGTATTTGGCATACTGCACATTGGGAACTCGAACCTAACTTTTGTGGTTCTACCACGCAATGATCACGTCCTTTCATGAAAGGAAGTTGGGAAAAACACAGCTACAGAAACATGTTAGTGGGGCTCTTACAGAGGTTGTTTGGGGTTTTGGGGGCTCATTTCATTTTGGAGGATTTCTGAAAAATCCAGAGCATGCTGTCTACTATCCCCTGAATATATAAGGCTTAACAAATAGGTAAGCTGATATTTAATCAGCGCTGTGGTCTGTCACACGTTAATTACTAGTGACGTAAACATGACCTCCAAGCAGAACTCTAGTGGTTTAAAGCCCCAATCCAGACAGTTTTCTTAGCTTTAAAGGCCCTTTCCACTTCTTCTCTGCCTATCCCACTCATCCTTCCATGCCCAGGCTGCTTACTCCTCTTCCAAGAAGCCTTCCCAGCTGCTCAAGTCCACAGTGATTTCCCTCTTATCTGACTACCAGGCAGGATTAATGTGACTTACAGCACCTGGCACCAGTGTGCATCCATGTGTATGTGGGTGTGGGTGTGTGTAACCATGACGCTCTCTCATAAAAACAAACAAACAAAAAAACAGCAACTAGCAGTGAGCTGGCACGCAGTAGGTCCCTAACTGAAACGGATGAGTAGAAGGCAGTTGAAGATGGTGATTTGTATGTGTTGTGTTCAGACAATGCAGAAAATCCGTCCTTTGACAGCAAAAGAAGAAAAGGAAAAAAAAGAAAAGAAGATGAATCTTCATGGTTTGCATAAAAGTGTAACTATTACAGGTGGCCCAATTCCCAGTTACTTTGTTCCTGACACCAGAGACCTGTTTTTCAATCAAAATTGCAGCAGCTGTGGAGCTGTAAGGCTGGGCTGGCACCTGGGTCAGAGGTTCCCCATTAGTGCTGGCAGATTTTTCATAATCAAGACACTTCTGAAATGCTGAACCCTACACAGTGCCAAAGGTTAACGATTCAGTGTGCAGGGACTGAAGCGCAAAGCAGGGCATCAGACAGCTCGGAGAGTGACGCCACCGGTGGACCTGTTCTTGCTGCTCTAGTTACATTCTTGAATCTATTGGACATTTGCCTCCTTGCTGAAGAGTCATTCTGCAGAGAACACTCATTAGACAGGCTGCATTAATCCTGTTTTTCTAACCCTGGTTCATGTTTACGCATTTGACAGTCAACGTTTTTGAGCAGTCCCTCTGTACACCATTGAGTCTGGTTATGCACACGCAAAGAGAATTGGAGAGTGAAGGGGTCACCCGCTGAGCTCAGTGTAAACTGGCAATCTAGATAGTTTTGCATAACAATTACAACTTGCTTGTTGTTGCAAAATATGAGTGGTATATGAGAGACTACTTCATTCCACTTCATCCCCACTGGTGTGTGCTGTTTCAGACCATGATTAGTGAGCAAAATAAAGTAAAATTAATTTTGATTAAAATTTGGTGACATTCCTTAAGAAAACTGGTGATAACCTGTGGTGTCAGAGCTGGGGATAATTGTTTCAAGAAATCAGTCTCTCTATAATTCATTAGACTTACATCTTACTGCTTTTCTTTCCTTTCAAATAACATTACTGAGGATGTTTTATAGGCTGGCTCCTCAGCTGTTCTTGGATATCCTGCTGTCGTTTAAAACTCAATATAGACCAAAGAGAACTAGCCAATCCCCTCCTTCCCCTGCCCCATATCATTTCTGGCCTTCTTTGTTTTTCCATTTCTACTAATGATTTCATTCTTTAGCTTAAAAGCTTCAATTTCCTTCATTCAAAATACCAGCTTAGCCTTTTAAGTCTAATCAAACCTGAAAAATGGTTCCTATAGAACAGGAAACATTTCCTAAGCTATAGTATACCATAGGGTTCTCCAGAGAAACAGAACCTATATATATCCTATCTGTAGCCTATGTATATATATCCTTTAGACACACACACATGTGCACACATATACATATATCCTATATATAAATTTTCTATATTTTATATAGAAAATATCCTATATGCAAAGAAATTTATTATAAGGAATTGGTTCATGTCATTATGAAGACCAAGTCTAAAATCTACAGGGCCAATGCCATAGTTTAAGTCCAACAGCCAGTAGCTGTGATAGAACTGAAGAGTTGATGTTTCACTCAGAAGGCATTCAAACAGGCTAATCCTGTCATATTTGAGAAAGGGTCAGTCTTTTGTTCTATTCAAGCCTTCAACTGATTGGATGAGGCCCACCACATTGTGGAGGAAAATCTGCTTTACTCAGAGTATTGATTTTAACCTTAATCTAATCCATTAACACCCTCACAGAAACTCAGAATGTTTGACCAAACATCTGGACATCCAGTGGCCCAGTCACATTGACCCATAAAATTAGCCATCACAATATGGCTCAAAGAAGTAGTATTTTATCCCTTCTTCTTGAGTGATCTCAGAATTTCTTCTACCCTATTGGAGAGGCTTCGCTAGCATCCCTGCCTTCAGTCTCTCTCCCTTTCTACTCACAAGAGTACTTCCAGACTAGTCCTTTACATAATCGTATTGCACTACAGATAAATCACACTGACCTCTGACTTCCTGTCTCCACCTGGCTTCTGCTCCAGTTTCTCACTCCCAGAGACTTCTTTGATTCCAGCCTATAGTTTTTCTTCTTTTCTGGAGTTTTACAACTTCTTGAAAGTGTGCTGGAAGCCAGGCCTTCCTTGAGTTCCAACGTGACCACCCTGCGCATTTAGTTTTCCAATATGAAACCAATACAGCAATATATATTTATTATGATTATTGTGTATATTTCTACAGATACTAGATAGTTCTCCCTTTATGGTATATATTTCTCTCTATACAGTCATATACCTATAGGAAAATACACAGATAAAGTATGGAAACAAAGACCACTCAAATGAGAACAAGCGAAGATCATTCAAAGCTTGCTAGAGCAAGGAAGTCAGCCACCATTACTTCCAGTTCAGAGACACTACAGGCAGGCAGCAGAGTAAAAAAGCTTTATAATGAACAAAAAGGGAAGGTTCAGATATGTAACAATTGGAGATTGTTGGCCTAAGGGAAGCTGGAGGTAGGCTAACTAGAATCAGGGCATCCCGTGTAATTGGAAAGGACAGTGTATTTGGCTTCCCCTGGTTAGTGCTAAACTGGAAACGGGGGCAAAAAATAGTGCAGCTGGCAGTTATTGATTAAGTCCTGACTGTTTGGGGCTGATTGCTACAGAGGTTGTGGTTTGTCCTTCTAGACTGATTGCTACAGATTGCGAGTCAGAGTTCTATTTTTATATATGGTCTGGCCATTCTCTATTTGTAAAATCAGTTTCTCAAGAGAGAGACGAGACAAAGAGAAATTCTGATGAGATTAAGATAGTATTAGATCAAGGCTTAAACCACCCAGTCCTGTCCTAGAACACTACAATGTGAAAGATCTCCAAGTGAAATAAATATATCCAGAGGATAAGAGGCAGCTAGATCATAATGATTTTACCTGGTGTTTGGTCCCAAGCCCTAACATATGGCTCTAATGAGCAAGAGGAAGGATTGTTTTTCCTTGTGCTGGGGAAACCAAAGGCCCTACCTTCTCTGCTTCTCCTAAGCCTGGACTGGGATCTTGCCTCCTACCACTTTAATATAAGGAAGGAGAGTCCATGACAGGCTCCTGGCACCAGAGAGAAGGACAAAGAGAAAAAGATCGCAGGAGAGAATACTTGCCCCAGTGGCAACAGCTTCTGCCCTCTGGTCCATGCCGCTTTCTCATATACCCACTTTTAGGAGGAGAAGAAGAAGAATTAGTCAAAGATACAAAGTGTCATTTTAATTCTGGCAAGATAAAAGCAAGAGAAGAGTCACCCCTATCTGAGCAAGACCTTATAATTACACAGAGTTATTTTACTTCCTAATATATTACTCAATAAAATATGCCAAATTTGATTCTGCCAGAGAGTCTGGGGTGGTTTAAACTCCCTCTTCACAAAAGCTAATATATAAATTAATTTTTGTGGTTTTTTTCCTTCTTTTTTTTTTTTTTAATTAACAGCACATACTTTTCCCTTGTCATTTTTCTCTGAAAACATAGTTTGTTAAGGTTTTACAGAACTACGTTACAGAACTAAACCAAAATTTAAGCAATTCCCTGCTACGAACATTTATGGTTTTTTCCTAATTTTCACTATAAAAATAATGTAGTACTAGGAATCCTTATGCAATAGTCATTACACAAATCTCTGATTATATCCTAAAGAAAAATTCCTAGAAGTGGAATTAGTTACTGAAAGTTCTGGACGTTTTAAGAATACATATCCTTTTTTTCGTGATGCACGACGCTCTTCCGATCTAGTCATGCATTCTGTCGCCCAGGCTGGAGTGCAGTGGCGTGATCTCAGCTCACTGCACGCTCCGCCTCCCGGGTTTACGCCATTCTCCTGCCTCAGCCTCCCGAGTAGCTGGGACTACAGGCGCCCGCCACCTCGTCCGGCTAGTTTTTTTGTATTTTTTAGTAGAGACCCGGTTTCACCGTGTTAGCCAGGATGGTCTCGATCTCCTGACCTCGTGATCCACCCGTCTCGGCCTCCCAAAGTGCTGGGATTACAGGCTTGAGCCACTGCACCCAGCCAAGAATACATATTCTTAAGACTTAATACATGCTTCCAAATTACCCTCCAAAAATGATTATGCGAAATTACACCCTCAATAGTAGAGTAGGAGAAGCCAATTTACCACAACCTCTTCACAGCTTTTCTCTTTGCAAAGTAAATAAATGAAAAATATATTCTTTCAAATTCACATTCTTGTTGGTCACTTACATTTCTTCGTTTAAAAATGGTTTATAAACTTTGTATATTTTCTACTAAGGTAGTCATTTTTATGTTGATTTATAAAAGGGCATTTAACTGAATTGGAATTAATTTTGTTACATGACGTAGAAATCTAACTTCAGTATTTTTTTCAAAGGTAAATCAAGTGTTCTGGTTCTAATTGTTGAATAATTAATTTTTCCAAGGATCTGAAACACTGTCAAATCACATGAATGTATATGTATTTTAGGGATGTTTTAACAAGTTTTTTAAATTTCATTCATTTTTCTATTCCATCTTTTACAATACTTTTTCCTCTTGAAAGGCATCACTGGATTTTTCAGTTTTGTACATTGTCATAAACAGTAGGGCAAGTGACATGTATGTCTTTTACACAATTTTCTTAAACAATCTTCACTCATTCTCCTAGGTAAACTTTAGAATAATCATACCAATTTTTAAATAAGGAAACACTGTGACTTTATTTGAAATTCTGTTAAAACTATAAATTCATTTGCAGAAAGTTGACATGGTTACAGATCAGTCTTTCCTATCTATGTATAAGGTGAATCTCTCCATTTATATAAGACATCTTTTATGTTGCTCATTAGTGTTAAGTGGTTTCCTTATATGTCTTATCCTTTTAAATTAAGATTTCTCTTAGGGCTGGGCATGGTGCTCATGTCTCTAATCCCAGCACTTTGGGAGGCTGAGGCTGGTGGATAGCTTGAGCCCAGGAGTTCAAGACCAGCCTGAACAACATGGCAAAAACCCATCTCCATTTTTAAAAAATACAAAAATTAGCCACGTGTGCTAGCACCCACCTGTAGTCCCAAGTACTTGGGAGGCTGAGGTGAGAGGATCACCTGAGCCCAGGTGGGTGGAGGCTGCCGTAAGCCATGATCTCACCACTGCACTCCAGTGTGGGTGACAGAGTGAAACCCTGTCTCAAAAAAAGGAAAGAAAAGAAAAAAAGACATCAGATTTATTTTCCTTGCTCATGTGAATGACATCATCATCTATTTTTTTTTAATTGGTTAATGTTAAATTATGGGAAAGTGAGTGCTTTTTAAATGTTTGCTTTCATATCTTATCAACTTGCCAAGCATCCTTATTAGTTATACATCAGGTGTCCTAGGCAAGAGACCCTAACATCAACAATAAATATTATTTTGCTAACCTGTTTAACACATTTTCAGTATTCTGCATATACTACAAATCATTGAATTGTTCACTTTACATGAGCAAATTGCATGCAAATTATATCTCAAAGCTATGAAAAATAGGAGAGGGATGAGAAGGATCAAAATGCAAGTTCCACTTGCATTTTTCTGTCCTGTCTTATTTCATTAGTGAAAACTTCCAGAACAAATTTTAATGATCATGAACATGCTTATCATGTTCCTGTTTTAAAAGGAGTGCATCTAGTATTTAATCCTTAACTCTGCTTGTAAAGCCTGGTTGGCCACAGATTGCAGCACTTCCCATTGCTCCATATTTGTCTCATTAGCTTAATAATCTCAGAACTGGAAATCTGTGTAACCAATAAGCAAAAGGAATGGATTCTCTGTCCATATTGTTGCCATAGGAATTTTTCCCTCATATTTTAAGCTTACTGGTTTATTAACATACACAGCCTCTAGTTCAGTGCTTCTTAATCCTTGCAGTACAGTGAACTCGCTGGGGAGCTTTTAAACTAGTTGATCCCTGGGGCCTCTGCATCAGGTTTTTCTTTTTTAAAAAAGCTCCCCAAACAATTCTAATGTGTAGCTAAGTTTGCAATCCACTGTCATCAGTTTTCAGACTTAAGTAAGTATAAAACTCAGCTGAAGAGTTTGTTAAAAAAGGCAGAACCCCAAGACCCAGCCCTTCCTTCCCAAATTCTGATTTGGCATGTCTTGGGGAGGGTCGCTTATCTGTATTTTAACACATAATTTGAGAAACACCTCTTTTGATTATTATCTCTCTAGAGGACTGCAACCCTAGCTACATATGAGAATCATCTGGAGAGCTTGAACTGACTCCTGATCCTTGAGGGCCCACTTCCAGACATTTTCATTTAACTGCAGATGAAAACTCCCACTCCTGGAGTGCTTTCTTTTTGCCACAACACTTTCCTCTAATTTTACTACTAAAAACAGCCCCTCAAGTGATCTGCTTCTGCCCCGAACCCATATATTAAATGGGGTTTATATTCTCTGAGCAATAAAGAAAAGTAAGTAGTAATTGGGTGGACTAAAACATTCTCTATTTCATTTGAAAGTAGATTTTTCTATGAGTTCTCCATTTAGTGTAGCCTTCTCCTAATTTTGCTTCAGGGTGGGTGTGCTGCTTGTCTTTCCAAAAATAAAGGCATCAGCCCCAGCCCATGCTCAGGATTTCCAATCAACTACAGATCTTATCACAATTAATCCAAAGGCATCTCAGACATCATCACAAGTTAATTCACACTTTTTGGCTATTAGGCTTTTCCATGCTTTTCTCAGAATGCATGAATATTTTAGTGGCAAGCCCTGAGACTGAGTCACCAACTTTTTATTTTTATTTATTTTTTGAGACAGAGTCTTACTGTCACCCAGGCTAGAGTGCAGTGGCTTGATCTCGGCTCATTGCAATCTCCGCCTCCTGGGTTCAAGTGATCCTCCTGCCTCAGCCTCCCGAGTAGCTGGGATTACAGGCACGCACCACCATGCCAGGCTAATTTTTGTATTTTTAGTAGAGACGGGGTTTCTCCATGTTGGCCAGGCTGGTCTTGAACTCCTGACCTCAGGTGATCCACCCACCTCGGCCTCCCAAAGTGCTGGGATTACAGGCTGGAGTCACCAACTTTTATAAACACTGCCTTGTGGGGAAATCACTATTTTTGTAACAAAAGTTTATCGAGGGCCAGCCTGTGCCAGACATTGTGTTGTTTCATTATAAATGTTATTTCTCATTGACGAGTACTGTATTTTTACTAACAGGTAAATTAGAAAGCCAGGACTTAGGCCAAAGTCTTTTTGTTTCAGCACAACTGTCACATGCTTCTGTGGCTGAGGGGATGGTGTGTGGATGGGCAAGGGTCCCATCATCCTGTGGTTCTGCTGCACATGGAAACTCTCACCTGCCTGCGGCGCTAAATGGAGCGAGGAGGAAACTGATCTGAGCAATTCAGACAAAGTGGAATTTGTTTTGCCGCAAATGATTCAAATCATTAAATTCAACAAATACCCATTAAGCCTCTATTATGTGTAAGGCTCCACAACCCTTCGCAAGCGCCAACTATAAATTAGATTTGGTTTATGTGAAATCTTCCCCCGTTATTGCTAGGCTGCAACACCGTATTTTCATTTTTGTTCCACTTATTCGCTCTTTTAAAAAAGAGATATACATTCTCTCAACTGTATTAAGATCAGACATCCCTGATGAACCAACTTCTATTTCAGAAAGAAAGAATAAGGGCAAGGTGTTGGTTTCATGAAGCTGCAGAAAGCTCTGCAGTGATGATTCTTCACTGCCTCCCTAATCCTTCTCTAAACTGTCCTAAGCTGCTAGATCGTGTCTCTCCTGAGCCCTTTGCTATCTGGGAATGCTGATTTCTCATTACCCCAAAGTGAAATCGCCACAGCCCCATCTGTTCAACCTCACTGCTCTCCATTCCCAGCTTGGCTTAAAAATGCAAATTCAAAGACGACTTCCCCACCTATGAGGTCAGTACAAGGCCTCCTGGGTCACTGTGTCCTGCCTATCAGAATAAGCCATATAAGCAACTCTAAAATATGCCCCACCACTGGTGCTAGGCAGTGCTTGCTTTCCAAGGTGGTAATAATAAGGGGATTATGGTTTAATCAGATCTGATCCAAATTCCTCTCTGGATCTCCCTTTTGAATATGCTCCATTGAGACCTTGCTTTTGCCACACAATATGCAGAAAGACAATAAGGAGCTTAAGACAGACATATATCTAAGCCCCCTCTGAACTAGGGAAATCAAAATTGTAACAAATTCCTTCCAGTCCTCAGAAGTCTGAGGCATCAATGGAGCCAGGCTGGAGAAGATGATTTGTTCTGTATCCACTGCAACCCCTGTGGATGCTGTAAATAATAAGAGCTTGCTCTTTGGACCCCTTCCATGCCACTGAGATCAAGAAGCCAGGCTCAGGGAAGGTGCCCAGAGTGGTGCATTATTAGCACCTTGATCTCAGCTCACTTTATCCAGGCATCAGGAATCAGATACATGAAATTTAGCTCAGAGAAGTCAATCATCATGGAACAAAATAGAAGTCAAAGACTCTGATCACTTATTTGTTCAATAGTTGTTTCTTGAGTACCTACCCTCTCCCTGAGGGCCTTTCAAAAGATACCTAAGTCGACTGGCTTTCTAAAGATGGAGAGAAACAGCAGGGATCATTCATGTCTACCCAGGGCTTCTCACCACGGTCAGTAGTAACTGAATACAAGGCCATCTCTGTCAAGAGGGACATACTTAGGGCTTAAAATTGTGCCAAAGGAATATGAGGAGAGGGAGACCTCAATATGCTGGCTCCCTAGTGAAGACGGTTTGATCTGTGGAGAAGGATGGGCAGGAGAGTCAAATGACAGAAAAGAAGGCCTTTGGATGGTTACTTTGTCCCCCAGTGGAGCTCCCTGATTCAACTACCTGCTACAAAGAACTAAAAAAGCTAAATTTAATGTCTTGACTTAGCAGGAAGAGTCAACAAAGTAAATAATTCCAAATCAGGGAATAAATAAAGAAGGGGCCTTCAGATTTAAAATAATCATTGAGGCCAACTTTAGTTTTAAAAATATTTAGAACACCTATCAATACAATGGAATATTATTTTACCACAAAAAATGGAGTAATGATATATGTCACAACATAGATGAATCTTGAAAACATTATGGTAAGTGAAAAAAGCCAATCATAAAAGATCGCATACTGTATAATCAATTTATATGAATTTTCCAGAATAGGGAAATCCATAGTCACAGGAAATAAATTCGTGGTTGACAGGAGCTAGAGGGGGGGAAATGGGGAGTAACTGATACTGGGTATGGGCATCTTTTGCAGGTAATGAAAATGTTATGAAATTAGATAGTGGCAATGGTTGCACAACTCTGAATATACCACAAATCATTGAATTGTTCATTCTACACGAGCAAATTGCATGCAAATTATATCTCAAAGCTGTGAACAAATAGGAGAGGGGTGAGAGGGATAAAGACAGTGGTTTATAGAGTCATTGTTGAGGCTAATGTTCAAAATATTGATTAACTCTAGAATTCAAGTTACGTTTGCTTGTTAAAATTTCTAGGACACTCACTAAAAGAAGAAAAATAGAGTGTATAGCTTCTAAGATGAGAAATGTAATAATAAAACATAAAATCACTCAAGAGTAAGACAAGAAAGGGGAAAATATAGAACAGACAAAATAAATAGAAAAAAATTAGATGCTATACGGCCAAGTGCAGTGGCTCATGCCTGTAATCTCAACATTCTGGGTGTCCAAGGCAGGAGGATCCCTTGAGCCCAGGGGTTCCAGACCAGCCTGGGCAATATAGCGACACCTCTTCTCTAGAAAAATGTATTTTAAAAAAATTAGCCAGGTGTGATGACATGCACCTGTAGCCTCAGCTACCTAGGAGGCTGAAGGGAGAGGATCGCTTGAGCCTGGGAGTTCGAGGCTACAGTGACCTGTGATCCCACCACTGCACTCTAGTTGAGGTGAATATTTGCTTAGGACACCCTTAAGCCTCCCCTTACCTTGGGTCTAATATGTAATCAATAATGAAACCTTTTGATGCTTCTCCATGCTACTGTTCCTGTCTGTGTCTATCTCTGCCACCCTAATTTAGGACTGTGTCACAGCTTACCTTGGCAGCAAGACCCTGTCTCAAAAAAAAAGGATGCTATAAATAGAAAACACAAATAAATATGTTAAGTATGAATATATACCTAGAAATCAATATATTGTGTATGAATATCAGTAATTATGAAAAATATTGATGCATAAAATATTATAGTTAAAAGACAAAGAGTGAAGACGATAAAAATAAATTCAGTTTTGTGTTATTTAAATTCAGTTTTGTGTCAGATATGTCCTACATATCTAAGACATAGGATACCACAAGATTGAAAGTAAAATAATGAAAAGATATAGATACACCAGATAAATATTAAAGAATACTGTATCAATATCAGACAAAATTGACTCAGGGAAAATAGAAAGAGAAAAAAGGTCACTATATAATGTTAACAGTTTCAGTTTATCAGAAAGTTATAATCATTCATGGTACATATGTACTTAATATATATCCTGAAAATATTTAAAGCAAATATTTCTATACCTATACAGAAAAATACACAAACTACCACGTTAAAGATTTTGTTAAACAACTATCTTGGTAGCTATTAGCGTAGGCAGAGGATAAAACCATTAAGAATATCAACTGAAAGCATACTATTAGCTGCCGTGCACAATGGACATTTCTAGAACATTCCACCCAACAATTAAGATGATGAAATCTTTTCAACCAAAATCAACAATATATTGGACCATAAAGAAAATCTCAACACATTAGAAAGGATTTGGTTTCGTGCTAAATTCACAAAGCAATTAGGTAAGAAATAGTAGCTAAAAGATAACTAGGAAAACTTCACATGTTTGGAAATATAAGCACCCCCTCCTAAACCATACACACATCAAAGACAAAATCGTAGAACAAATTCAAAAATATCTAGAGCTAAATAGTAATGCTATGTAGCAATTTCCTGCATTATGAAATGCAATTAAAACAATCGTGATAGCAAGACCAGAATCTCAAATGCTTATGTTGGAAAAAGAAAAAAAGTTGAGAAGTATTGAACTAAGCAGCTGTCTTAGAAAGTTATAAAAAGAACAGCAAATTAAACCCAAAGCAAGTAGAAACATACAATAAAGATAAAAGCAGATTAATAAAATAGAAAAGCAATATACAATAGAGAGGGTAAAACAAAAGCTAGAAGTTGGCTCCTTGTGAAAAGTAATAAAATTAACAAACGTCTAGCAAGATTGATCAAGATAAAAGGTACAGAACACATGAATAAACAATATTAGGAACAAAAAGGGGAATTTAATTACCAATGCCACCAAAACTAATATGATAAGAACAGATTATCAGGAGCTTTATGCCAAGAAAAGGGAAACTTTAGATGAAAATTAACTTTAACTCACCAAAGTTATCAAAAAATGTAAGGTGAGCAGAAGAGAGCATTCCAAGAAGAGGGCATTGTTTGAGAAAGACTTGAAGGTAGAAATGGCATTGGCTTTGTGGGGGACAATCACTGATTTGTTCTATAAGAACTAAAATGAAGTCTGTGTCACACTCCTGGCTAGCTATTATGGGAGATAGAGGAAGTCAGCTTGAATATTACCCCTAAAGTGCTTACAGCATGGTGGAGGGCTTAAGGTATGTACATGATGTGTAATGGAAGGAAATGGAAGTTATCTGGAGATTCGCTAAAAATTTCGTGATGACGAGACTTAGGTTTTGTGTTGGACTATGTCAGGATGAGGATAAACAGAGGATGGAGAGGGAGGGTGGAGGGCACTAAATAGGAAGCTGAGAAATTTGGACTTGTTTCTGGACCAATAGAAAACACTGATGTTTCTGTCTAAGAGAAAACCATGGCCAAGGTTTAAGATGTATCAAACTAATGTAGATATACACATGTGACAAATGGGATTTGGATATGTTGAAAGATGAGGCATGGTGGCCATTCTGGAAAATACTGTATGTAGTAGTCAAGATAAACTGTGAGATGATCCTAAATTAGGGTGGTAGACATAGACACAGAGAGGAACAGCAGCATGGAGAAACAACAAAAGGCTTCATGACCGATTACATATTAGTCCCAAGGTAAGAGGAGGCTTAAGGGTATCTTATGATGTCTAGCCTGAGCAAATAGAAATTAAATAAACTTATGACTATTTCTTCAGTCATTTTTCGTTGTTGTTGTTTTGAAGGAATGACTGGGAATTAATACAATCTTTAATGTGTCCTAATTTCTCAAATCAGGTAGCATGTGACCTATGGGAAAACACAAAGGCTAGTTCAGATATGAAGAGTTGGCCATTCTGGCAACTGGACCTTGGCTAAGAAGTCTTCCAAAACACGCCAATGAACAAACCAGCAATGTGAAGGTTACATTCAAGATCAAGGATGTGAGGGTGGACATGGTTCCTCAATGCCTCTCTTTGGTCCTCACCAAAGTCTATTGCACATAATGTGGGAACCACCGAGTCAGATGCAGAATTCTGGGGCCATTGTGCCTGGGTGCACAAGGCCTTCAGCCAGCCAGGGTCCACCCTATTATCATATAAAGAACTTTGTGCTGTTTATTTACTGCCTCACTGGGCTTAATCCAAATGTCAGTGAAACAGATCCAGCTGTGAACGACAATAGCACAGCAAGAGGAAATGGCCTAATCAGAAAGTCAGCTCAGGAAGAATTTTACAGAGGGTGTGAGGTCAGACCTCTTGGTTTTCAGATGATAACACTGAGGTTCCAAAAGAAAAATGTTGCCCCCAAAGCCTGTAGCTTTAAAAGGATGACTGATAGTTAGGTCATCTCCTACCAGGTAGGCTCTTTCCCCTCCAACCACATGCTGCCTCTGGGCAGGTAGATTCTGCTTAGAGCTCCAGGAACCACTGTGGGGCCTGGTTATTCAGGCTTTGTGATGCAGCCTGCTTCCCTAGGTTGCAGGTTATTCTCACAGCCTTTCCAAACCCCACCCCCCACCCCAAAACTCCTTTCTGGATCCTAGGATGGAATTCATTCTACAACTCTGAGGATCAGGATCATGGAGCTCTAATTTGTGATAGAATGGCCCTGGGTGGCACAGAGTACATGATATATTCTTTGCATGAAGAGCAAGGTAAGAGTCACTAAAAGGCTTGGCGGAGCAACCATCAATACTCGCCCTATGTGAGATACACATAATTCTCACTGGTGTAGCACCTGCAAACTGTAAGCAAATTGAGGACAGAGACCAGTCTTCATGTATCTGTGGGCCTGACAAAGACAAGCAGAAGGTGTTCAATCAACTAATTCTCAGCTGATAGGCTCTGGGAATGCAGCATTCTAGATAAGTTTACTGTCATAAGATAAAATTGTGCCTCCGTTTTCTATCCATTTTAAATGGACAATTTTTCACAATGCATGACACCCACACTTCCATCTCTTCTACTTTTTTTTTAATAACTTGTGATCACGAAGTTGCGTATCTTTTTAAAATGAACGCTGATATAATATAGGAGGAAGACTGAAAGGCTTCTGACTTTGTTTACATGATAAATAGCCCCAGACGGCTGCTCTCTTCTGAGTTTTTCTGTCTGCCTTTGATGGTCTTCCTGTCTCGCTTGTGCAATCTGGCTTCAGCTGCCACTTCTTGGTGCTCCTTTCTTCTCTCGCTCAGGTATCCCAGACACCTCAATCTCCAGAGGCTAGAAGAAACATCTCATCTGCATATTTTGAGAAGAAATGGAGCTGCACAAAAGATACAGTCACTAAAACCATCTGTGTGGGTCAAGAGTGGGATTAATCCTCATCAAGGGGAAAGTCGTCCCTCTAGGGCAGAGTAGCCCCACACTGGAGGGCGATCATACACAATGGGGAAGTTAAATTTAGTTCAGCATAGAGATGGTCTCCACCGGAAAACAAAGAACCAGGGTTTTTTTTTTTTTTAATCCTTTTTAAATTTTGTTTTATTTTTCAACTTGTTTGACTAAACTGTTTCCTCACACTTGAGAGACACAGACCAGACAAGCCCCTGTTTTTCTGTTGTAGCCAATATTCTCATTATATATACTTCTAGATTAACTGCCATATTGTAGTTTGATACTATGGTAATACATCAGCATTCTGTATACCCTGATTATCCAGAACACAGATTTTAAACAGAAAGCTGTCTGTTGCCTGGATTAAGGAAGACATAGGATTATCTTAATTGCTCTCACCCAGAAAACTATATATAATCAGTAAAGACATTAATTTGTCATAGTATTTATTAAGCTTCTACTGTGCATCAGGCACAGCATTATCTAAGAAGATGCTGCCATCTAAGAAGAACCAAAGTGGTACTGCTGAGTTGGCCACTGAGTGCTTTACTGCCAGGTGTGGCTGATGGAACTGGATGTGGTTTTGTTTGTTTGTTTGTTTGCTTGTTTTTAAAATGTTTGGTCTGTATTATGCCAGTTCTTCCTTCTTCTCTGTTCCACATTCTAGTGGCACAAGGAGGGGATTCTTCTCCCTGAGAGTAAAAAGAGTACTGGGGCAGCAAGATGGAGCATCGCGGCATCGGGACCCAGAGCAGTGGGCAGATTCTTAGAAACAGGTGAGTATTTGAAGATAAGAGAAGTGTGAGCTTGAGTTCTGAGACAGGCAGCAATAAGGTAAGCTACCTTGCTGTTCAGTTTGAATCACTTCTTTAGAAAATCAGGTTCCATGATGTATTTTCAAGATTGAAAATTCAATCAGCTTTGCTGTCTGACTTCATTTGACCTGGCAGAAAAGAGGATAAAGAAATGGTGGGGTTTGCAACTGTCCCTCTTTAGAGACAATAAGCTCCCTGTGGGCAGGAACAATGTCGTATTTTGTTCCTGCATCCTCTAAACACTGAAATCAAGGCCAACTTTGCACTGAGTAGGTGCTTAATAGGTCTTTTCTGTCTTTATTTTTTTCAACTACACTTATATATAAAAATAATTTCAAAATATGTACATCACCTTATAATATTCACAATACTTTCCCACACATTAGCTCCTTTGAATCTTACAACATTACAAGGCTACCTAGTTTAGTGAACCAGCTGGACTTGGCAGCGTGCAAGCCAAAGGTAACTTTCTTCTATCTCACTGCTGTCCCTTTACACCTGCTTCACAGAACCCGTCTTCCCTGTCACATAAAATCCTGGACAGTTCCTACAGCATTTTCAGTTACTTCATGATTTGGAAAACCCCAGTCAAGTTTAATATTAAACTTTCAAACCCTCATTCAATATAAAATCTGTCCTGTTGCCAAGCTTTGGTTTGTCCCAAGCTCAGAAACCTACATCCTACATCGGCAGAGTTGGAGGGGCATGGACAATTTCAGATTTGGTTTGCTTCACCTCCTCCCCCATGACCACTTCTGGCTTCTCCATAGTCAGGTGAAAGGAAGGGAGAAGAGATAAGGAAGGAAAGAAAAGGACTCTCTTGTCAGGCAGAGTTGTAATCCAGTGTTGGTACCTTGAGTGTAGTAATTGTCCATATGTAGGACTTGATCCTTTCTCTCTCAGGTTGCTTTTGTGGGTATTTAGAAATTCTCCTCCCATTCCCCATTCTCTGACTGCAGTTCCTTAGCACAATCTCTAGCTAACCCCCTCCAAGGATGCTCCATGGCTTCTACAGTTAATAGTGCAAACCTTCTGCAGAGCCCACCTCACCCCCAAGCAGGATGCCTCGTGGCCAAGGCTCTTTTGCAAGATGATGCAAGGCCTCCTCTGTCCACCAGACTCTACATCTGGCCCACAGAAAACAAGCACCTTTGCCCCACAGTGGCGGGAGGGCAGCTCACTCTACGGTAGTCCTGTCTCTGTTCTGCCACCACAAGGAACTCCAGCCAGCTGCTCACCTGGGACTTTCTCAGGTTGAGCCACATCCCAGCACCTCTCCCTCCTAAAGTTCACTAGCCATACATCAAGTTTTCCCGATCTTTGTCTGAAGCCCCTTCCCACTCGGCTTTGAGAGGAGGAGGGGGCAGAAGACAGGACAGGAGGGAACGTTCTGCACACTAACACTCTTACCTCCAACGAACTCTGCCTCTCCATTCTTTCCTAATTCTTTCCTTAGCCTCCCACAATATAACTTGGAGGAAGGTGATAGCCAAGATTGACCAGCTCATTGTCAATCACCCTTTAGCATGGTTTCCCAATTTTGGGTCAGAGAACACAACACCAAAGTCAAGTTAACAGGAAATGTCCCTATTTTAACCATTCGTTTCAAAAGGTAAAACTGAAGAGATGAAAAGGAGTAGCCATTAATTTATTCACTTCCGTTTAACAGGTAAAGGAAATAGGTTCCGGCCTTAGTTTATACTGCCACTAGGGGGCAGTATTGAGACTTAAACTACCTCCACCACCGTCTACTGCCCAGAGCGCTCTCAGCCCCCTAGTTTCACAATATGCCCCCTGCTCATCCTCTCCCAATTAAGCACAAGACAAGAGACCTTGCCTCCAGACACCCTGCTGAGCCCTGAAACTGGGCACAGCTAAAGGTCCATAGGGAAAACCCTACAGGCTGAGTCTCCTGCTATTAGCAATCCTAGAACTAATGGCGATAACAACTGAAAACAGTTACATAGCACTTCTAAGCACTGGTCTAAGCATTGAACGTGTTGTAATTACATGTATTAACTACATAATCCTTAAAACTACTCCCACGAGGTAGACACTGTTATTATCTGCCATTTTACAGATGAGGAAACTGAGGCACTGAGGGGTTAAATAGATTGTCCAAGATCATTCTATTAACTTATGAAGGCAGGTTTCTCGGCACAATTTCTGATGCTTTAATTCTCAGACTTTAGTTTGCCTGAGAATCACCTGGAGATTCACTTGTAGAAACACAGATTCCCAGTCCTTCCATTTAGATACTGACTGTGTATGTGGCTTGCAGCCATTTTAACATATCCCCCCATGATTCAGGTGGAGGTCTGTATGCACTAGGGCCCGGTGCATCATTTATCCAGAGACAGACTTAGAATTATCTTGATAACTGTGGGACACCATGGTAAGTAGGCCAACGATGGACCCATCAGCAGCAATGTGCCAAGGAGAGTCAGTGTGAAGGGCAACTGGAAACTTCCTCAATTCACTCTTTTCCTCTACTTTCACAGTACTGATTGTTGAATAAGTGAAATGCTTGTTGAACAAATGAACCTGTTCCCAGGCCCCTGAAGAGTGTGAAAAGAAGTTTACTTTTAATATAGTTTAAAAACACTCCGTAATCTAAAAAATAGCTCACACTATTGAACAACTTCAGCAAATCTTCTGCACTACCTGCCAAGGTCATAGTTTCAATCTCACCTTCAATTATTGATAGATAGCCTGATAATTTGAGAAGACAGAAACAGACATTTTTCAAGATTTGGAAAAGGAAAATCCTTTTAATAAGAGATTCCATCCTGATTACATAGCTCTTATCAGGAAATCCCTTGAAAGTTGAATTCCAGAAGGTAACTATTAAAAATGCCATTGAAAAACTGGAAATTATCTGCTTACACAGCTTAGAACAGACCCAGGAGGGATTGTATATTTGGTGCAAAACAAGAATTAAAGATTGTTCCTGTGGCCGGAACTGGACTGGAATTTTTGAACTACTTTTGCCCCCACAACTCCACTTCTTTTCATGGTTTGGCAATAACATGCTCAAGGAAGTAGATAACAAGGCAGGAAGCTGGCCATTTTTGACTGAGGTAATGAATGTATTATTAATGATGCCACCAGTCAAGATTTTCAACAAGAGTGAATCAAATTGTGTTCTAGAAATAAAAAAGGCTCAAGCCTGGAGCAGAGCTTGGCCAAAGGACAAGGAAGAGATGTAACAAGGCAGGGGCCAAAGACTGGACATGGATTCGCCTCTTCTAATGAATACCTAGACATGGGGGTCTTAAGACTCTGGAAAGACTATGTCCAGGTCCAGTGCTTCAAAGTCAAACTCAAGAGTTAGATCAGGAGAAGCCACATTGCTTCTACATTTACCTATTCTTCATACAGGAGTCCGAAGATACCAATGGACTTCTGCCAGGAAAATTTCAACTTGCTCAGCTCCAGCCACATTATCCTTGAAAATGGCCCAACCTATCATCTGATTTAGGACTGCTTATTTCTTAAACTTCAGCCCACTCGAATGAACATGTTTTAAGAAGCACTTCCAAATGTAAGACCTATTATGCACATCATGGGAAATTGATTTGCCTGTGTTCCTCCATCCCCCCACCCTCTGCCTACCCCTTTACTCAGTGTTGGATTTCATATCCCTTCACCACCACTTTTGGTTACAGGATGGGGGAGAAGACTTCCAGGCTTTCAAGCTGACATTGGAGAAGTTACCGTCTTCCTGGGACACATAAAAGACACTGACACAACAAGTGAAGGCCTAGCAGAGAATGACCTTGCTACTTGTTGTGTCCACTTGGCCTGGCATTCAACCATCGGAATAGGAAAAAGCAGCCCCAGCAGGATCTGTGGGTCACAAAACCATGCTGGTTCTTCCTGGTGGTACCTTAGGACACTTCGTTCGTAGAAAATTCATATATGGTTTGTCTAATGTCTTTACCAAGTATTGAGAATAAGCTATAAATCAGGCATTATTGTGATCTCTTGTTTCTCATTATTAAATACAGAAACTACAATTTTAATATATCTTGTTGAAAAGAACCATTTAAGCTAAATATGAATATGACTTTTATCTAGGATTAATGAACTGAATATTTTAAACTGTTCAATTAGGAAAATGTTTGCCTTTGAGGCACTAAAAAAAAGATTCAGGTTCCCCCGACTGCTACTCTTAGATCAACACCCCAGTGAAAGAAAACGTTATGTAGGTATATACACATTAATTTTTCTTTCTTCTGAAATATGTGTTTATCATACATGTATTCATCAGCTTTCATGCATGCTGTCAGATGTGGAAAATTAGCTTTTGCATTTATTAACTCCTCCGTGGGAAAGAGGTCCCTCATGTGTTTAACAAAAAGGAGCTTTATTGTTTATGAGATTGAAAAATAAATGTTGCCATGGCTTTAAGATCTGGTGATTGGTAATCAGTTTTCATAAATGACCATGAATCACTTCTGTGCTGGCCGGGCTTTGTTTGGAATATGAGATGGCTGTTCTGTCTTACAAGTAAGGAATTATTAATGTACCCTCCCTGGAGGGTTTCAATTTCACTCATACAAATAGCTGTATATCTACCAAGTGTATGTTCAGTGTGCCTATCTATGAAATTTAAAATTATATGCTTTGTGTAAAACAGAATATATAATAGACTCTGAAATTGAATAAAACTTATTGGACTCATTTTTTATCCTTTGTGACATTTTTCTAGTAAGAGAGTTCAGACAAAAGGCACTGCCACCAAGGAGCCAGGAATGCAAAGTCCTGTCCAATTTAAATAATCACTCCTTTCTGTCATGTTTTACAAAGAGATGTATTCAAACATGCTCTTTGGGCATTTCTATATTCTGTTCTTGGTTTTCACAAATATGAGCAGGCAAAGATCCCCTTTACTCTTTTTGTATGTTTTCGCTACTTTAAAAAAGTATAATCTTGGTGATTGTCTCATTATAAAAATGAGAGGGCATTCTTCTGAGATAAATAGGACAGAGGCCTGGCTCACATGGATTATAAATTTAGTTCCAAATTTCACATCTCTCTTCTTCTCAACAAATAAAGAACTAAAGTCCAAGATAATAAGGAGTTCATGGTGAATCTAATCACGCCACCCACCTTTCTAAAATCCTTCAGTGGGATCTGGCACAGTGGCTCACGCCTGTAATCCCAGCACTTTGGGAGGCCAAAGTAGGAGGATCTCTGGAGGCCAGAAGTTCAAGGACCAGCTAGGCCAACATGGCAAAACCCATCTCTACTAAAAATACAAAAATTAGCTAGGCATGGTGGGGCACGCCTGCAATCCCAGCTACGTGGGTGGCTAAGGCATGAGAATCTCTTGAATCCAGGTGGCAGGGGTTTCACTGAGCCAAGATTGCACCACTGCACTCCAGCCTGGGTCACAGAGTGACACTCTGTCTCAAAAAAAAAAAAAAAAAAAAAATCCTTCATTGATTACCTCTATCCATATGGCTCAAACTTGTTAGCATGGCTTACAAGGCCTTTCCATGATCCATCCCTGGAAAAACCTTCCAACTTTCTGTCTCCCACTCCCCTTTACTGATACCTTTCTAGGCATCTGAACCCCTTTCATTCTGGGAATGCAGCTCTCTTGCTGTCTCTCTCCCCTACCCCCGGCCCCATCCCACCCTCCCTCTTTCCCTTTCCAGTTGTATCCAATGTTGTTGAATGTAACACTACATAAACTCTTTAATAGTGGTGCTGGCTGGGCCCTGTAGGCAGGAAAATCTTATACCTACACAAGTTCTATGTGTTTATTCCTGTGAAAGCAAACTGCTCACCTCCCAGGATGAAAGGGGTCCAGTGTTATTATCTTGCCACCAGTGGCCACTTTATATTTTCAGGGAATGGTGCCATTTGGGTGTTTAGCACTGGCCTCTGTTGCTGGCAGGCTGGACGGTGGTGGTGGGAGTAAATAGATTAGACTTGGTCACTCAGAATCCATGTTGCTGAACCCATGCGTAGCATTCATCTCTGCCATAATGGCCACTCTGTTCGTGTATCCCTCCAGCCAGCACTGAAGTGACTGATGACAGAGGATGGCTGCCATCATCCAGCTGAGTCATTTTGCCTATTTGGTTGTTTAGTGCCTCTTCTTTTGGTGATATACAACATGTACTATAAAAATCTTCACTCCTCATGACAATTCGCATTTGTCCATGCACATATTATCAACCCAGACTTCTTTGTTACTGATCTTCCAATCTGTTTCTATTTGCTACTGCCCATGAGGCCATATGTATTAAACCTTTTCTTTTCTCATACAAAATAGATGGCCAAGTGCATTATCCAAAGCTCTTACAATTAAGATAATTTTCTCCCACTGCTGTTTTTCAAGGATACCCCCAGGCTGTAGTGAGGTGGCTGTCCATTTTTGGTTTTTACCCACATAACAAGTTGACCATCGGCCTTTTTCCTCTTTCCTCAACTGCTTGCATGAGATCCCCCACACATTCCTAGGCATGACCCAAGGGATAATCACTAATGCAATAGTAGTGGGTGCCACTGGGATCTGGGCTACCTCTCACGTACTTGCTTGTATCCTCTGGTCCTCTTCATGCCCAACCCAGGATGCACCACTTCCACCTTGCAATGGACTGTTGTGGGTCTACCCAACCTATGACTTGGAAGGCCTGACAGGACTCAAATGATGATGGAGAGTTCCAGCCACATGGTCACCCGTTGCCCCACTGTCAGGCATTCTGTCACTATCAGGGCTCAGTAGTACACTAGGAGCTGATTTTTGCTCTTTTTTAAACAAAAAACAAAAAACACACAAAGAAAGAACCACAATTCTCCATCGCAATTAGCATGGCTTTTCTCCAGAACCTCATGGGCCTGCTTTGGGATTCCATCACTGGAGCTTGTCACAACCCCTAGGTGGCATCTCTTGCCACCACCGATGCCTCCAACACCACAGAGTCTACTGGACCATATGGCTGAAGTGGTAGGACTGCAGAAACTTCGCCTGTTCTGGGCCTTCTCAAAGCTGGCAGGATTTTGTGATACTTGTGTGTGGGCCAGAGCAATATCTCTATGTGTAGAATATACTACCAATGGAACCAAAAAGTCCTACCAGCACTGTTGTGCTCCCTTCTTCAAGACAGAAGGTGCAGGATGCAATAATTTCTCTTTTCCTTTCAGAGGGATGTTGTATCATGCTTCTGACCACTGGATTCCTAATAATTTTATGAATATAATAGGTTTCTGAATATTTACAGAATTCCTCTTCTGCTCCCCATGAGTCTTGCCATAGCTTTCAGTATGCCACCTACCTCTTCTTCTTCTAGCCCAGTCAACATGATATCATTGATGTAATGGATAAATGTGATGTTCTGCAAGACGTCCAGAAGTCTTAGATCTGTGTCATCCATTATGGTAGCCACTAAAATCATGGTAGCTGTTGAGCATATAAAATGTGACTAGTGCAACTGAGAAACTCAATATTTAATTTAAACTAATTTTAATGAACTTAAATTTAAAGACTGAAACCGTGTAAATTTTTTTTGTTACACATAACTTCACCTTTTTTGTACGATTACACAGCATGTGAACCATTTCATGGAATAATATTACTATATATAAAGCGCATATGAGGGGCATGCATTATTTCTAGTATTACACATAAACGCACCACCAATTGAGCAGATGTCAATAATTCACTACATTTTTTTTTCCAGGTATAAGTGGAATATTGCGTTTTTAAAAATATTTTTTGCAATTGGTAAATATCCCAATAATACCAATATAAAATGTAATTGGTAATTAAATTAAAATATTTATTCTTGTTTTTATTATAATGTAAACCATTTTTCTAGTTTAAAGAAATGAATAGGATAATTTTTAACATCAAAATGAAGGCATATTATTGATGCAGAATTGAATGAAAATGCAAAAGCTAGTACTATAATTGGAAAGGTAAAGAAAAAAAAGAGACTGGAAGAAAGTATGTCACATGTTTCATGGTGATTGCAATGGTGATTGCAATTTGTTGCAGTCAAGCAAACCAAAAATAATAATAATAATAATAATGTGGTTTGTTGTGTAACAAGTTTTTCAAGATAACAAAGTAAAAAATATGGAGACATTTTCAGCCAATATATAATGAATTTGATGAGGTTTCTCCCAAGTGTAAAAAAGGCAATCAATAAATCTAGTTATCTGAATTAGTATTAAATATCCAACAATAATTTTGGAAGAGTCTTAATGGGATCTGAGCTTGTAACTTTGGTCAGCTATAAAATATCTTGGATTCTTACACAAAATAGAAAATGATTTCTGAATTTAGAGATGGTAAAGGAATTACTATTCCAGTTATAGAAAGTTTATTTAAAAGTTATGAGAAGCCAGGCATGGTGCTGCTCACCTGCAGTCCCAGCTACTCTGGAGGCTGATGCTGGAGAATCACTTCAGCCCAGGAGTTTGAGTCCAGTCTGGGCAATAGAGTAAGACTCCATCTCCAAAATAAAAATTTGTCATTAAATAAAGAATTTTAAAATTATGAGAAAAATACAAAAAAACATGTTTTACAAATAGTAAAAGATCATCAATTAAGCAATAAAACAAGTATCATTAGAATACTAGACCTTTCTAACACTATCAAACATAAATTGATTCAAATTTGAAAAATTACGAGTACTTTTATTTAGCTTTAGATAAATCACACAATATTAAGAGACACAGCCCAATTAATACATTGGTGTATTTTGTCTCATTTTGATTTCCAAATGTATAAACAAATGTCAATTTGCAACCTAAAAATTCAGACTCATCACATAGACTTTTAAAATGTTTCGTAACTCTCAAAAAACATTTTCACCTAAATATGAAAAATTCATTTCCATCACTAATCCAAGTTTGAGTTAACAGTACTGTTAAGTTACCAGAATTTTAAAACAAGACACTGATGTTTCCCTTATTGATTTGTCCCACTATCTGATACATACTTGAAATATTCATGTTTAATTTTCTGAAGCAAACTCTAGGAAATTCATCATTGATATAGTTGATATAGTGATATAGTTTGCACATATACACTATGCAGTGTATATGTGCAAAAGCTATGAATTGTCACCAGGTTTTAGAATGTTTGAAATAACTAAAAAACAATAAAATTAATAATCTTATTTCGGATGAGTAATGGAAGAATTGTACCAAAATTCCTGAACTACAATCTCCAAATCCAATAAACTGCAAACTTCTCAAAACAAAAATAATGCTTGCCAAATTTCCAGTAATTAAAGGCAACAAACGGCAATGCAATCTACATTTTCTCACTGATGTTACACTGCATAGGAATAAACTAACTTTGAAGCTCTATGGAAAGCAAAAGTGTATTTGTGACTTAGGTACACATATATGCAAATTTATGCTAAAATTAAAAGTTTTCATAATACAAATCAGTAAGAATTTTCATGTATTTTTCCAACATGAACCAATACGGAGAAGATTTTAAGTGTAATCAATAGTATTAAATAAACTGATTACAAAAACTATGAGAAAAACTTGGTGAACACTTTTTGATATTGATAAATTTAGGGCTGCTTTTCAATTTGTGCACTAACCCTTTGCATTCCATTTTAATAATACTGAGTTGACAAAAGAGCTAATGAATTTCATTAATTTTAGCAGTCTTAAATTTGAAACAGATACACATTTGCTTCAAAGTCAAATCAACTCTTTAAAAAAGATACATAAGATACATTCATTGTGTCAATGTGGATGCAAGTATTAAAGAAAAAATTATTCTTTTTGGTAATTGATTCAATTATCAGGTATTTTTAAAGTATTTTTGAAACAATTGGGCATGCGAATCTACTTTTTCAAAGATAAATGTTATGAGATCATGTATAGTCCATGAACATTTAGCATCAGAACTGAGATATGCTTTAAGTGTAAAACACATCAGAAATATGGAAGACATTGTACCAAAAAAAAAAAAACTCACTAATATTTTTATGTTGGTTTTATGTTGAAGTAATGTTATTTTGGAAGCATTGTGTTAAATAAAGTATATTTTTAAATTAATATTTTCTATTCCCTTTCTTTTTTAATTTGATTACTAGAAAATTTAAATTATATATGTGGCTCATATTTTATTTCTATTGGACAGCACTGATCTGGAACTCCCCATACTATATTTTGATACAGGGCAAGACAGCATAGACCTGGAACAAAAATGTAAATGCATGAGTTTATCTATTCCATATGATGTGAATGTAAACTGTTTCTAAACCATTTTTGTGATTGCAATAGAAAAGATCCAATCGCCAATCAATGACTGCTTACCATATACCTTACCATAGGCTGTATTAATCTGCTCTAGAAAACATAACACATTTGACAAGGCAACTATTATTGGGACTACTACATAGTTGAGCTTGCAGTAATCTACCATCATCCTCCAAGTTCTACCCAGCTTTGCCAGGACCAGATTTATGAAATAAATGGAAATATGATGGGAATTTACCATCGTCCTCCAAGTTCCATCCAGTTTTTGAAAGGACCAGATTTATGAAATAAATGGAGTTATGATGGAGACCACTACTTCTGCATCGTTTAGATCCTTTAAGTATGACACTAATCTCAATCATCTCCTCTATGATGTGATTTTGGTTTTGATTCACTATCTTGACTACAGGGATATAATGGGGAAGGGGAAGATCCTAGTCTTCCTTCTTTCCTCTATAGTAGGTCTGACCACACAGACTAATGCCCCAATATGGTTCTTGCACCAACTGCAAAGTATGTCAAGCCCAAATGTATATTAAAGACTGGGAAAATGACCACCTGACTTTGTACAGGACTTCATATGCCTGCCCTTCAACAGTAGCATCATATAGTTTGGGTCTTCAGGTATCAATATCACTCAAATCTATGCTCAATAGTCTTTGGAATGCCTTGGTGATCCCCTTTCCTCAGTGCAGTTACTCATGTAAATGACCTCAGGTGTCTTTGTAGAAGGACTTGGGAAACGTTACTGCACGTGTATGCCATGATGTTGCCGTGGTCCTTCTTCCTAGGGACTTAACCACCCCTCTGGGCAATATTCTTAGTTCTGGTTGAACTCTAACAAAACAAACCTACTGTGGTTGGGCATTTAACCACTATCACTTTAAACGTCAGCCACTATCACTATTAAGTCTTAGCTTGGTTCTTGATTTTGAGATGAGCGCTTCTTTGTATGAAACCAAAGATGCCCTCTGACTTTCTATTGCATTTACTCATCTTCAACTCTTCATTATCTCACTGTAAAGCATCAGTGGAATTTATAATAGCCATCCAATCCTACCACACTTATAGATACTATTTACTCATTTCATACATTTATCTCAAAAACCTGATACATCCTGCATGCTAGAACATTTCCTTCCCCCAGTTCACCATCTAATTTCATAACTAGTGAAAGTTTTGGCAAGAGGAATGTTATCTTTGGCCAAGCGCTGTCTGCATACCAGTGATTGGTACACAGGCTAATCACTTATTGTCAACCTGATATCTAGACATCTAAAGCCCCATTTAATCACCTGCTTTTCTTAGACCATGTCCAGTACCAATTTTCATAGGTTGAGCTCTTTGGAAGCAGATGTCAACAAGGAAAGATGAAGGTTTTGATGAAAAACGTGTTCCTTGGAGAAGGTGCACTGGGGCTGGGTCTTGGAATGTAGGACTGAGGTAACAGAGAGCCATGGAGAGAATGATCTATAGATATTTTTTAAACGGAGTAAAGAAAAATAAATCACTGCTTTGAGAAGATGGACTTTGTGAACAGGATAGATGTGGAGAAAGAAAATGGAATTAGGGACTGATCACATATCGGTGGAATCCAAAGAATAGACAATTGGAGAACAGAAGCTTGAGAGTTGAGGTTTGAGGAACACCCACTTAGGAAAAATGGAAGGAGCTAATGGTGAGAGGGGAGAAGAACCTAGGCAATGCTTTACGAATGCCACAGAAGAAGATTTCATATAGGCAGCTCATGAGTGAGGTGAACCTACCACAACTCCCATGAGCCAATTTGCACAAGTACTACACTGATACTTAATTTTTCCCAATTAATTTTTAAATGTTTTCTCATTCATTATTTATGACAAATGTGGTTGCCAGATCTTTGATTCTGTCTTCCCTCAAGGTTAGAGCTTATTTCTTTAAATACACAAAAAGAGAAAGAATGTCTTTCCTGAGGAAGTCTCTGAAAATGAGCTGGAGATAAAAATCTTTTAGTGAACTATTTTTTCTTGGCTACTGCAACAGCATATCCAGATATCTCATCATTACCAATTTGAGGGGTCAGTAATGCAGCCAATGGCTTGTGTCCAGGACAGAGATCTCCAGAGATGCCCTATGGGTTTGCATCCTTCTGCTGTGATCAGAAATAGGCCAACTGGCAGTACCACAAAGCTACAGCTCCAGTTGTAAATACACAAAGTCCACTTAGGGGAAACGGTAGCTTATTATTTTCACGTTTAATAAAAGCGTGCATCACTAATCCTCTCTAAAAGCTTGAGCAGCCATCTCCCTCCAGCATTTTGGAAATCTACGGCCATCAAAACTCACGTGCCTCATATCCAGGTTCACTTTATCATCCAGCCTGCATCTCTCTCTTTTCTTCCTAAATCTGTGTCCTCCAGAACCCAAACCGGGTCCCACATGGTGTAGGTCTTTTCAACAAAAGCTCCTCTCACCTTCTTGCCTTACCTCAAATGTGGCTTTCTCCTGGGGAAGCCCCTCTGCTTCCCTTACATCTTGAGACAGATCATTCTTACACATCCTCTGATAGTTGCTCAATGTTATTTCTAGAAGATTTCCCATTGTTTTCCTGTAAAAGTTACCCTGTTTCTTCCAAGTTTGTGTCATTCTGCTTATGGGCCATTTTCCCGCCCCTGCTCATCATCATGTTTCCAGTCCCATAGCACATCTCCATCAAAAAAGCCTGCGGCAGCTGTCCCACAGCTCTCTTCTTGACCCAGAGCCCTGGAGCCCAGACTTCCAACATTGCACTCACTCGGCCCAGTCCTCCTCACCTAAGCAAATTCTTTTGTTTCTCTTTCCTCTGTTTGCATCATGGGAGAACTTGTTTTTACCAACAACCACTCTATTTCTGAAACACCAACCACAACAAATTCAGACATTGCCTTCTGAGTACACTCTCTTAGCATGATCCCTCCCACATCTCCCACAGTCAACCTTCTGCACACAGAACCTTCCACAGAACCACCTCTTGGTCTCTGAAAATGCACTCCTGTCTTCACTTTCTTCTCCAATGAGTTTAAACTCTGTGGTCCTCACTCAGTCCCTTTCTTACTAATGTCCTCAACTTTCTTGCCAATACATATTGGCAAATTTGGGCTACTATCACCTCTTTCTAGACGAATGAGGCAGCTTATCAATTGATTTCCTGGCTTCCCATGGATTATCCACTCAAGTCTCTAGAGTGATCTTTTTTAACTGCAAAGCTGACCACATCACCTCCCCACTTTAAACACTTCAGAGGTTCCCCCATCCTGATTGCTTACAAGGACCTGCCTGATCTAACCATTGCTTTCATCTCAAGTCTCATCTCTTCAACACTCATTTATTAACTTCTGTTCCAATCCTCCCATCATACTCAAATACTTACAGTTCTTAGAATGTGTCTTCCCTGCCATTTGCCTCCCCTCCTTTCTGTTCCCCACTTCCCTTCTATTCCTTTCCATCCGCTCTTTCCTTTCCATCCACCATTCCTTTCCATCCGCTCCCCTCTCTCATTCATGTTTCTACAAGATGGTCCTTATCCTCAGAATGATTTTTTCCCTCTCCACTTTCCCTGATTTCTCCTACTTACCCTTCAGATATCAATCCCTCCAGAAAGCATTTCCTGACCTCTAAGTTGGGATAGCTTTCTCCTGCCCTTAGCATAAACTATCTCGACATTATAAAAGTATTATTTTCTGAATTGGAATTGCTGTAGTTCCTTAGCCTTACACACATGATGGCCCCCATCGCTCTGTTCGCCATCACACTTCCCACCTTGCCACTCAGGCTCCTCCCACAGCAGAGCAAACCACCTTTCCCTCCTCATCCACCACCTCCTGTGTAAACTGCATTGTTCATATTTTCCTGAGCTCACCCATCCTCTCCAACCACAATACTCTCCTGAACATTTCTCCATACACCAAGCTCTTTGATGACATCAAATCTGCATTATTTTTCCTCCTGCTTAAAAAAGCCTGTCCTCTGTAGCAGGAGACTTCCCAATCAGTTTGAAGATTTAGCTCAGATGTCAACTATTATATAAGTCCAGTTCTCTTCTCTCTGCCTTCTCAGTGCTCTGCTCAGAACTCTCAGAGCACAAGACACTGTAATTCCAGACATAAATGTGTATGTCCCACTGAGACAATGTCCTGAAAGGCATGGTTATCTATTCAATGTTACATCCATGAGGCCTTGTGTATAGAGTAAGGGAGGAAGGGTTTCAATAATCATTAGACAAGTGTGGAATGGTTCACAAACACCTCCTCAAGTTCCACAATTTTCATGATTTTCCCAAATTCAGCTATGCTTTTCAAACAATCACAATTGTCACAGAATCACCCATTAAAACGTATGTGCTATTTATTTGGCTTCTAACGAGTCAGTATTTATAGATAAAACTGTCTAAATGGCATAGTTTATGTTTTCATGAGACTACAAGAATTTGCTAACAGCAAAGTTGGTTGTTTTGACCAGACATTTCCATTTTTTCACAGGAAGATGATGATACGATTTTATTCTAGAACAGACCACAAGCCTAAGTAAGAATTTCTTAGAACAAAATTGTTGTTTTGTATGTTTGTTATTTCTTTTCAGCCTACCAAATCTACTATCATCTGAATGAAAGGTGTGAAAATGAAAAAGAAACAGCAAAAGAAATTTGACCTTTACTCTAGAATTTGATTAATGATTCTAACTTTCTTGGAAATGGTGTTATTTCACTAAAACATTAAAGGCTTTGGATTATTTACTGAGCTTATAAACAACACATTTCTAAATTGTATTTGTTTTATGTCTCACTGTCATTTGAAGTAAAATTAGTTCGCTGAAATTACATCTCATACTGTGTAGTAGCCAAATATACATTGTCAATGGATCTAACTTGATATCCTGCCCTCTGACTTTTACAATGAGTCCACAAAATATTGGGAAATCAAGGAAGATGGGATGAGTGTTGCGGGAGAATTCGCCTTCTCTTTGCTAGAATTTAGCAGAAGGTCAAAGGCAATAAAGTATTTATTTTTCAACCAATAAACATTTGTTGGGTACTTTCTAGGTACCTCGATATGTCTATAAACTTTGGCAATACAGCAGCAATGAAGGGAAACACCACCACTGTCCTCTGAGTTTCCAGTCAAAAAGGGGTAAGAGGCAGCTCAACAAGAAGCTACAGTAATGTATGATAAGTGTCATTGCAGAGGAAGGACAGAGTATCATAATTGCCCTCCTGAAGCTTGTAGTCTACTGGGAAACACTTACTAGTCTTCTGGCTGTACAAAATTCCAGAGTTTACTTAAGGGTTCTGGTGCAACTAAACTTGGGATATAGTAGACTACAGTCAGGAGAAGCAAAAGGTTCCAGCCTCAGGCTGCCATTTTGTGTTGCCACAAATAACTGGAACACTGAGATAGCTGGTCTGGCCCAGTTGTTAGACTATAAGGAGATTCATTGTTCAAGACCGTTGGGTGGGAAAACAGAAACAAGAAGTGAACATTCCCTGGCACTCAAACCAATAGATGCCAATAGGTTTGGTTAAATTTTCTTTTAGAAATAAATGGAAATAATTCAGTTATCAAATCCTATTATGTCTAACATATAGTAAGTATTCAAAATGTTTATTGGGTAAGTAAATGAATAACTTTACAGGCATCAAGGCAAAAGCAGTCTCTTTATGTCACTGATGACAATGCTTGTTATTGGACCCAGTGCTATATAATGACTTGTCCCAGAATACAGAAAAGCGATGAATGTTGAGTTTTTCAGGAAGGCTGGAACCTTTAAGTCACCATCCTAGGGTAAAATACTCCAATAGAACAGCTCCAGATGAAAAGTCAGTATCCCACCTTTATTTGTCCCTGAAGACAGGAGCCTTTAAACTGGATCCCTTTGGGTCTCCTGCATTTCTGCCATTCAGGAAGAAACTACCAGCTGCATTTACAACCAGATTATCCCAAACAATCCAAATGTGTCTTCATTACATTTTACTAAATTTTCACTCAAATTTGATTTCCTCAAAACAAAAGTGCCTTGGGATTTTCTGTACAAATGTTGGAAGAATCTGTCAATGGCATGATACTTTTTAGAATATCCAAATCACTATGACCTCAGTATAAAGCTATTCTGTAATGGATTTGAGATGTGTAATTTCCAGACTTTACTTGGCCAAAAGATCTCTGTCTTTGCCAAACCATATAGCAAGTGTTCCCATCACTTCAATCTGTCATGGGTTGTGTTTAATAAGGCGTGTGCTTCCACAGCTACCCCCACTAGGCTGATAGGAGCTTGTCACCTGCTAGATGGCTGCAATCACTCTTCCCAATGATAAGGGGATAGAGGAACATTCTGCATCAACATTGAAATCCTGCATCTTTTAGGGCATTCCAGAGATGGTTCTCAGAGGCTATGACCTAGAGATACAGGGCAATTAGAATACTCAATGGAATAGGATAGAAGATGGACACAACATAGATGTCACAAGAGCTACCTACTTTTCTCAAGTCCAGTGAAAATTAAAGAGCCAGTAGCTCAGAAGTGTTCCAGAGACCATTTTGTTTCAGCCTGGAGATTTTAAACAAATACAACTTTATTTCAGCTTTGTAGATGAGAAGGCACAGGTAAAGAGAGAACAGGTGTATTGCCCAGAGACAGACAGCAAATCAACAAAATATTTGAGTATAGAAACCAAACCACTTACCTGAAAATGATCTTCACTAGAGCTCTCAAACTTTTCCACTTAAATATCTTTAATTACAGAAGAGGGTATGCACTCAACCCCAAGGAAGGAAATGTAACTCACAGCAGCTGGCCATAAGCATAAAATTTCTCTGAAATCACATGTTGCAATTTTTAAAATTTTTGCAAATTTTGTATTCTACTCAGTGAAGCATCTGGTTGGCTTAATAGAAAATCATTTTTCCTCAAAATTACCAGACAAAATTGGTGCTTCAAGAAGATGCCATGTTTGTTCTACATCTTTGTATATTCTCAGGGGTAAGGGTACCCAAGTTCAAGCAACATGCCTACTGCATGAGAATGTAACCAGTTTCTCTGGCATTCTTCACTCATTCCATCCTAAAACAGTCTTATCATACAAATGGCATTTTGCTGCCTAGACTTACCTCCTGAGATGTAGTCATGGAGGAACAAGACAAGGAAAGAACCACTGTCATCATGCAATTGTTGCTTTTTAACCTCAACCCTCCAGCCTTGGGAGATTTTCCCCAGTCCTATGTCATAACACCACTGGATTGGTAGATGAGGGTGAAGAAAGAGAGAGTCATGAATCCCGGAAGAAACTATCTAAATAAATTGGCTCCTCCGCTTCCAAATTTGTACATAAGTGCAACAACATGGAAAGTTCACAGTATTAATAACTATGAGTTGGGCGGGAATACAGAATCAGAAGGTTACTAAGGATCTTTGCTCCATTTGCTGACTCTGAGCCTCTTCTCTTGGGAAAGCAATATTCTATAGTAGGAGTCAAATTCCTTCTTTCAATATCAATTCATTTGTCTTTTCTACTGTATTTTTATTATAATCATTGCCAAAGCTACTTTAGATGTAAGTACTTTACTTTAGATGCAAAATATTAGACAGAAAGAAATGTACACGAATAAGTTAAGCCACAATGTCATGTTGCATACCTTATGTTCAGTACAAGACTAGCTACTTTAATTTTTTATATTGTGGTATTGTACAGATATCACACACCTACCACTGTAAAGTCAGGTGGTGGTCCTTCCTCTGCTGGAGTATTCTAGGAGACAGCACCTTTGATGGCTAATTTTATCTGTCAATTTGACTGGGCTGTGAGGTTTCCAGATATTTGGTCAAACATTATTCTGGGTATGTCTATGAGGGTGTTTCTTGATGAGATTAGCATTTGAACCAGTAAGCTGAGTAAAGTAGATTGTCTTCTCTAATGTAAGTAGGCTTCATCCAGTTAATTGATCTAAATTTTTTTCAAAACGTACAGTAAGAAGGAGCTCTCTCTCTCTCTTTCTGCCTGTCTTTGAGTGGGGACATCTGTCTTTTCCTGCATTTGGACTCAGATTCATACTAGATCTTACACCATCAGATCTCATGTTCCTTAGGCCTTTGGACTCAGACAGGATCTATACCGTTGACTCTCCTGGGTCTCCACTTTGTCAACTGCAGATGCTAGGACTTCTCAGCCTCCATAATTGCAGGAGCCAATTCTTTACAATAAGTCTCTTACAATAAATATATGTACACATTTGACCCTCGAACAACACAGGTTTGAACTGCATGTGTCCACTTATATTTGGATTGTTTTCAACAAGATGCAAATTAAAAATGCAGTAGTCGAGGGAGGTAAAATCCTTCTATATGAAAGGCCAACTTTTCTTATAAGTGGGTTCCACAGGCTGACTGCCAGACTTGAGTATGCACAGATTTTGGCACACGCAGGGGGTCGTGGAATCAATCCTCCATGTATATCAAGGGATGACTTTGTATATATACATACATATGTCACTAGCTCTCTTTTTCTGAAGAACATTGACTAATATAGAACCCCACTCCCACTCTCTCCACTAGATCTGGAGCTACTCAGAGATGACCTGAGGCCACTGACTACATCACTGTCATTGTCTCAGTTGTAATTATATAGTAAATGTATTTTTCTCTCATTTTAAAATGTTTCCTTTAAAATGGAAGCATTTACTTGATCTGTGCTATCTTTTAGGACTGTTGAGTAACTGAATTTTATGGTATATCTATTACTAACATACTTGGATTCCACAGAGGAATTTATGTGTGTTTCTTAAGTTTAATAAAATATTATGCATATGTTTTTTTATGTTTTGGCAAGATTTCCATTACATTGGCTTGGTGCAGTTTATGCATTTTTTATTTTCTATTTTAATATAGACTCTGCTCCCTGGGATTTCTATTAGTAATGCTGGAAGACTTGGAGCAGGCTTTTAGAAGTAAAAGTTGTTATTTAAACCCTTCCACAATGCATAATTAAATACATGGCAGTGGAGGATGATACAGTACATTTAATAGATGAGACCAATTACAGTAGCAACTTTAAGGAAAAAAGTTAGAATTCTAACCCTTACGTTTGAACCTTAGAAGGTCAGCTAATTACCCATGTCCCCAAACTTATAGCAAAGCCCAGGCAACCACATGATCTAATAAAGAAAGCAATGACTAGGGGGCAATGTCTCCAATATTCCAATATTAAGAATAAACTAATGTCCCCAAAGTACTTGGGGCAGGGGCAGCAAAGTTCCCATAGATTAGAAAGCAGCCACCAATGTCTCCAAACATATCCTATGGGCAACAGCTCCCTGATTGCTGGGAAGGACTTTGTCTGAGCTCCCTTTCGCCAATCTGCCTTTCCCTTACCCCAACCAGACCTTTCTATTGCCATATGACCTTTGCACAACTTTACTAATACTATGACTGTCCCCTCCCCAAAGCCTACTGCATGTCCCACAATAGCAGCTCCCTCTTCTCTTTTGCATTCTGTACCAAAGACCCGGCGGGAATTCCCTCCCACTCTGACCCACATAGACTGTGACTATGAATATGTCGCTGTGGTTTTGCCAAGAAGGCACCCCTGGATATCAAGCATTGAGCCCAGGTCAGATTCTACAATCATGTCATCAGACCCTGTGCTGGGTGCTAGTTATGCACATGCAGTGAGACAGAGTCCCCCAACTTGGAAAGGAAATCAGACATAAATGGCTCATTTCAATGAAATGTCGTGGGGACTCGGAGGCATACGATGCTGAAGCTTAGAACAGAGTCACTAACTCAGGCCTGGAGTTCAGGAAGGGCTTTCTGGAGACAAAACCTAAACTGAGTTTGAAGGAAGTTGGAAATATGAATGATACAAGTAAAAGGCTTCCTTAACCCTCTCATACTGTACCATCTCCAACTTCTAATTTGCTTTTCCAAAAATAGCCCAATTATATAAAACCCAGGTTCCAAAGCCACAGGGCAAAGTGTCCTAGTTCCTGGAGTCCTCAGTGGTCAAGACTCCCACAGGATACCATCCAGGAAATCACCTGTTTGATGAGGCTAATACACACATACCCACACACACACACACACACACACACTCCTGCTCTCCATCCATGCGGCATCATCTCAGTTTGCAGCATCTCACAGGGGCGCTATGTTTCCTCAATGCTGCAAGTAATGAAGCTTAAAAATGGCTTCTTCTTTTGTGGGGGAGGCAGGGATGTGGGACAAACATCTCAATGCCTGAGAAGAGAAGTTCTAGAAAGACAAAGTAAAGGATGCTTATGTGCCCTGATTGTGAAGGGTATATCTTCCAATCTTTAGTGAATGGTTACTGCAACCAATTTAGATTTTCAATCCCACAGCCTACCCTGCGTGGGAAGACAAAGAGCCTCAATTTCCAGGTTTATAAATGCCGAAAATGGGATATTTTCACTAAAATTGTGGTGAGCATTTACGTGTTCATTAAATGTGATTGCTACCATAATGACATACACCTTAAACTCCTTTAACCATTTAAGAGAAAACTTAAACTTCAACAAAACCCCATAGCACAGCATTAAGACCCAGTTTTCTATTTTTTTCTTTTTCCCTTTTAGCAAACCAATTACCGTGCTGGAGTGGGTGAAATACCCCAAGGAATAGTTTATAAGATCATATAGTAATTGGGCCAATTTATAGAAGGTAACTGAGAAATGCCTAAAATTGTCATTTCTCCTGGTTAGGGCTGGATAGGAAAGAATGTGATTAATAAATAGCTTAAGCAGCAAACAGAAGGTAGTTACAATGCACCAATGCTCTGGGGAGATGAGGTATTGAGAAAATCATTACAATAAAGTACAGGCAGGCGTCTTGCTTAAAGAGTCTGAAACAACTTTTCAAAATATCACATTAAGGAGATATTTGGGCTGCAATTGCTTTTTAAAATTTATTTAAATGGCCATTCAATTAAAAAGTCAAACTCCAGATATGTTAAAGTGAACTGAAATCAAGGAGGATTTTTCAGGGTGCACGAAAATCCAGGGGCTCAGAGCCAGATCTTTGACCTCTTCTCTCAGTTCCTGTCTAGAAGACAGGGCAGGACATTGTCTTCGAAGCATGTTGTCACAGTCCCTGCTCTACAATTCCATAACCCAGGAAGATGAGGAGGCATCATTTGGGGAATGATGGGCAGGGTCCGCACGTCTCATTATCTATCCTGGACAGAACCTCAGGCTCCCAGGGGCCTTTTGTTTTACACAAATTGTTCAGGAAACACACCCCGGTGCTGTATGAATGTCGTTCTTCAAACAGAAGAGTGAAAGCTCCGAAGAGGCAGACCTCTGGCCTTGAGAAATTAAGCCCTTCCAGCGGCTTTGGCTTAATTGTGAAGCTTAAGGATAAGCTTATCATGGGCTTCCTTCAATCATTCTTTCTGCCTCTTTTTCTTCCTCAGTCTCTATAAGGGACATAAGTTTATTTTGGCTATCTGACATCCTTTCTCTTTTTCTGGAAACAATGCCTCCCTTCTTTAGAATTGTTTCTCCCCGATTCCAGACTGCTCTGAGGGGGCTGTCAACCACAGTGTTTTCCCACTCTCCATACCCCAGCCACCGGAGAGTCTCACAACACAGGCACCACCCAAAGTGGTAACCCCATCCCTCGAGCCACAGTGAGACGCTTCAGGATGATGTTATAACCCACGCCACCCCAGTCAGTAGCTTTCCTTCAGGTTTTATATTTGAGTATCTCTTATTAAATGAGTTAAAAGCTTGGACAATGGAAGCCTGGAGCTGACTCTAGTCCTGCCTCGTGCCCCTATTGCCACAGGATAGAAGCCTGTCTACAGTTGAAGAGAGTCCTAACTGGTAACTCCTTCTCTGTCTCCTCTTGCCCTGTTCCTATCTGGTACTTCTTTCCTTCAGATCTCTCTCAAATCACTGTCAGCTAATCCCCACCAGGTTTACCTAATTAATAAATGTTAGTTGCCCTAGCTACAGTCAGCTACAGGCCCACATCAAGAAGTGCATATACAGTGGATGCTCATCTTCAAGAGCAGAAGAGTCTGTATGACGGAAAAGGTAACTGGGAATCTCTTCAGCTCCATCATGTTCTACTAGGTTCAGAAAATAGAAGAGATCAATGTATGGAAAGTACAAAAATACAGATTTTTTAACAATATAGGTGGAGATTTTTAGGAGTCTGATAATCCTAAATTAGAAAGTTCTTCCAAGAAGGATGAGATCCCTGTTGTTAGAAGTATTCAACTTATAAGCAAGGATATTTCTTAAGAAATTTACACAATGGGGTATAAGAATTAATCACCAGTAATGCATTCTAAAATTCTAGGAAGAATCAAAGCAATGGCTCAAAGAGTGGTACGAAGCTACATGACACATTTCATAAACAACCCCACCCATCCTAGTGAAAGCAGAGAGCAACAATGGGTACCCATTCCTTATAAGGAGGCTGCTTAGACTCTAGATTCTTGAGGCTTCCTGGTGCCTATCTGTGTGCAGAAAGGAAGTCTAGCTGGAGATGCTGAACATGTTTGGCTGGGCATGCTTAGGGGCAAGTAGCTCAAAGTTCAGTAGAGACAGAACACCACTAGGTCAGTCCCTGAAAGCCACCTTGGCTCAGACCCATGAACAAATAACCAGGACAATGATAAGATGTTAGGTAACCTAAAAAAAAGAAATTCCTCTCCTGAACCTGCTATTCTAGTCATTACTGATGCATGAAGCTCTAGCATAGAGCCTTCACAAGGCTTTGATCACCATTAAGAGTCAGACAAAGAGAGAGAGTGAGATATCCTGAAATGGAACCGTAAACACCTTAGTTGAAGAATTACAGAGCAGAAGAGCTTGGCAGGGTAGGAATAGCACTTCTTCCTCTCCACACCACTGATCTACCTCGGGCCTCAGTGTATCTTAGTAAAATTCTGCATCAGCCTTCTAACTAATTCCTCAGCATTTCCTCCTCCACATTGCAGCCATAGTGAGCGATATTTCAAAAATGCAGACCTGACTAGATTTCCCAGCACCACTTAAAACACCCTCCAATGCTCCCCTCATTGACTTCAGATCAAACTCTTTGATCATTAGCACCATCTAGGAGTTCCTCAATGATTTATCCCTAACTCTCCACCCTCAATTCTGACCCTTCTTGCCTCACGTTGAGTTTCCATGGAAATCCCAATACACCCATGCACTCCTTGTTATTTCTCATCTCTGTATCTTAGTTTGAGTTGTTGCTTCTACCCAAAACATTTTTCTAAGCTTGTTTATATTAATAATTTATATTTACTGTTCAAGAGTAAGCTCATACTCTTGGTTTTCATACTCTTTCTCCTCCCACAAAAGCCCAGTAGCTTCACCAAGGGGACAAAGTGTGATGGATCCAGAGGCAGGGTGAAAGAATAGTAGGAAAAAGGCATTGACAATATTAAGTGCTTCTTATGCGTTGGGCACACCATAGGCCCTCTATGTTTAACTCTTACTAATCACATAGCCATAATCTAAACCACTTAAATGTCAGGCCCTCTCAGAGTCCATGTGCCAACTTAGGGACTATCAGACATACGTCCTTTTAGGAGAAAGACTCATTTGAGATTTGAGAAGCTACCTTCTTCTCCAGAGTTTCCAGCATTTGCAGAAGGCCAAAAACCACTCCAGCACAGTAGATGGAAGCCATCACCAAGAGGCTGATTGTCAGCCACCAAGGAAGCCAGCTGCTCTGAGAATAGAAGCCAGGGAACACAGCATACTGAAGTGCTGTTCTCACTCCCATTCAATGAACTTTGGCAGAGCTGCATCCAGCCGCACTGACTACACCTAAGTATGGCAATGCCCTGAGCAGGACAGCCCTGAATGAAGAAACACACCGTAAGGTTCATGCTTATTTGAGTCAGTCTTGAATTGATAACATAAACTAGGTGATAACATAAACCAGTGAATTATAAAAGTCAAGAAATTTTTTAAAAAAAGAATAAATAAAAGTATTTCTTAGCTCATGCCATGAGTGTTATTGAGCATCTTTTTTGTGCTTAGAGCTAGGGGCTGGGTAGGAAGCCATGCAAGATTATTGCAGCTATAGTATCCCAGCTCCTCAGGAGCCAAGCCAACAATGGAGGTAGAAGTAACATTATACTTATTATGTCCAGAAGGCCAGGGACCAATGAGACCCAAAACAATGATAAAAGCAAGCCCTTCTCCTTGACCTAGGCTCTTCTTGGGTGCATGGGTGCTGGCTTCCCCTGCAAAGCAGAAGGATTAGGGAGAGGTCCACTGCTGGCCAGTCAAAATGACATTTTTAGAGTTCTTAGGAGAGAAAACTTATAATCTGGTGAGAGATGCTAGGGCCATGGGAGCACTGAAAAAAAGCAGGATTACTCAGATGAAATCTGGAGATTAATTGTTTTGTTCTGCAGAGAAAAAAGAAATGCATCAATACTAGGTTTGTATAAACCAGGATCCACTGCATGCCTTCCTTAGATGCTGACGCGGACCCAAATATAGAACATAGATTGATTATTGAGGCATTTTCATTAGGCTTTAACTGTATACCTTTTAAACTAAGCCTTCTTTAAAATTCAATAAATGTAATTTTTTAAAATGAAAGGCCTTTCATAAGATGAACTCAGGTTAAACCAGGTTCTTAGAGTCATTACAATCACTGTCATAAGGATGAATTAAGAAGGTTGTTCTGGTCTCCAATTTAATAACACTTTTGACTGCCTCGTAAATTGTGTGATATATGGTAATTTGGCATCCAGTATTTGATTGGCTTGCTCCTCCAACCCTTACTCATAAATTAATGTCATCATGAACATAGACAAGTTCTTTCCTACTTTCTCTGGTTCCTTTTAAAATAGCTATTAACCCTTGCTCATCAGCAAGACATTATTAATTTAACAACAAAAAAATGGCAATGTAAAGACTCAGGAATATATCTAATAATCCATGTGAGTAGCTGCAGACAGAAAATACCTGTTTTCTTCTCAAATAATCAAAAGGCAAGTTTTTAGTATGCTTTCCATACACTAGGCTCGGTGGAGGTTTATAATTACATGGAGCCTAGCCCAAACTCTGCTAAGACTTCACATCTAGTTGGGGAGACAAATACCTTGTGGGAAAGAATTCCACAGATTTCAAGGTTTTAAGAGATATTCTCTAATGAGTCTAGTTGGGAAGACAGACAGTTAAACAGCATCTTTAACACTCTGCTGTGACTGGGGAGTAACAGTGATACAGGAACACATCAGAGAGCACCAAGTCCAGGCTGTGAGGTCAGAGAAAGCATCTCAGAAGTTATATCTCACCTGAGATAGAGCAGAGGAGTAGCCAGGTAAAAATGTGTGAATCAGGTTGAAGGCAAAAGCTGCATATTCTTGGAAGTGAAGAAAAATGAAAGTGGGAATGAACATTGTTTATCTGAAGAAATGAATGAGGTTTAGAAGGGACAAAGCATAAAGGGGCAAGGAAAAACTGTGAGAGATATAGCTAGAGAGGTGCCGAATAGTCATGCAAAGAAAAAGCACACAAACTATTTGTTTAGATTTTATCCTAAGCTCAATTTCTGATCTGGGGAGTTTTTTGAGCAGGAGAAAGTTCATGATGTGATTTGCATTTTTTTAAGCCTTGCTCTCACCATACTAGTTTGAATTGGTTTGGGTTAGGGAAACCTGGATGTTTGGAGATAAATTTTAAGAAAGGTGCTATGGTAATCTGATGAGACATGATAGTCACTTAGACTTGGGAAAATACAGGCGAAATGGAGAGAAATTCTTAGATTTGGGGTGTATTTTGGAGGTAGATGCAGTAGGATTAGACGACTGAGTATATGTGACGACTGATGGAGAAAAAAGGGTAAGTGATGATATTCCTATTTCTAGCTTAGACAAATGGGTGTAGGAGGGTCATTGACTGGGACTGGAGCACTGGAGGCGGCTTATATTCGTGAAGGAGATTAGATCAGTTCTGGCTGTATCGAAGTTGAGAATTTCTCTGTAGTATTCCCCAAGGAAGATATTTGGTAGGCAGTGAGATTTACAGATCCAGAGCACAAGAAAGATCTGGGATCCCAGGACAACCTGCTTTTCAAAAGCACAGTCTAGAAGGAGGAAGGTGCACTAAGGCCATGTGTGTTCAGAGCCTTGAGACATGGAAACAGGGTGTGATGTCAAAAACAGGAAATGTTCACATCCAGTTGTGGGAATCTGAAATGGCCTCATGGAGGTAATATTTGATTTAAGACCTTTAAAGATGGTAGGATTTCAGGGAGTTGTTAAGAGAAAAAACTCGGCTGTTTCAGGCTGGGATATCTAAGCAAAAGCACAGAGTGAGAAAAATGAATGACGCTACAGGGCATTACTAATATTTCATTTGGCTGTGGTATAAGGTCTGTTTGTGGGTGAAGAGTGGGAAATGTGGCTAAAAAGATGATTGAGGCAATACTACAGAGAGAATTGACTGAAAAGCAGGAAGACTGGACTCTATTCTATAAGTGATATGGATTATTTGGGGGCATTTGAACTGAGAAATGAAGGTCTTCATGAATTTCACAGACCACATCTCATCTTTCTGAGCCTTTACAAAGAAAGTGGGACTAGAGAGGCACCAGTATAAACTGGAAAGATTTTGAACTCAAAGAGCTCTGGGTTATAATCCTAGCTTTGGCACTCAGAAGCTACTGAAGCTATGTGACCCAGTTAGTTCCTGTCTCCTTGGGTATAAAGTAGGCAGTGTGATACCCAGTTCTCACGGCTGCTGTGGAATGTAAAGATCATAGGTTTAAGAAGTCTGGTGCATAGGAGAAAATTAACATACAAAGAACGATAGTCATTGGAATGTGGTGGTTGTAGTAGGTGCAGTTCTGTTGTCACCTACTCCTTGGCCAGGCTGGCCCCTCAGTAGTATGATGTAGTAATAAAAGCAGGCATTTCAGCTGGGGGAGGACTGGAGAGAATCACATTTCTTCTCAAAACAAACGCAACACAACCACTTCCTGGTAGACAGGAGAGAAGTGCTGAACTAGGAGTTTCCATTGCTCATCGGCCCAGGCTCACACGTTTTCACATGTCCCATAAACAACAGTAAAACGCCTACAAATGAGTGCCTGGGGCCCACCATCTAAGTAACTGTCAAAGGCATGGTTTCCAGGGAACCCTGAATCTGAATTTGGGGATGCGCCCAGAAGTGGATAAATAAAGCACCTGGACTTTTCTCCCAGCCCCATAATGATGTCATCAAATTGAACATGTGGTTGGGCGCGGTGGCTCAAGCCTGTAAGCCCAGCACTTTGAGAGGCCGAGGCGGGCAGACCACCTGAGGTCAGGAGTTTGAGATCAGCCTGACCAACATGGAGAAACTCCGTCTCTACTAAAAATAAAAAATAAATTAAAAAATTAGCCAGGCATGGAGGCACATGCTCGTAAACCCAGTTACTCGGGAGGTTGAGGCAGAAGAATTGCTTGAACCTGGGAGGCAGAGGTTGTGGTGAGCCGAGATTATGCCACTGCACTCCAGCCTGGGCAACAAGAGTGAAACTCCGTCCAAAAAAAAAAAAAAAACAATTGAACATGTAAGATCAAGGGAGCAACTATTTTCCACACATCAAAGATTCTATCTAGCCTGCCCACAGGGGTCGATGAATCAAGTCTCATCGAGTACACCCTGTTAGAGAAAGCCTAGCACAGTAGGAATTTATGTGTGGCATTTTGTTTCTTAGTGGTCAATGATAAACTCTTCTTTTTGAGAGCCTGAGAATAAAGAAGGTTCCTACTCAGACCTAGAGTTTAAGAGCATTTGAGAACTGAGCATAGTAAAATAGGATATTCCAACAAGAAGAATCTTATCTTCAGAATAGGCAAGGGAAAGAGAAGCCACTGGAAGCATTACACATTAATTGTCAGGGTCTATGTAGCTTCGAGACGTTACATTACTTGCAAGTTAACAAGTTAACTTGCCACCATTTCATGGCTGCTTTCTTGAGTCAGAGAAAAAAGCTGTTTTTCACTCACAACAAAATCAGTAGCCAGAGCATCATCACGGTCACCGAGCCCCAATTACCTCAGGGCCAGCACAGGTGAATCTGGATGAATGCACACAAAGTGAGATGCATTCGAAGTGAAAAATACTAACTCAGGGAATGCGTCGCTTTACAGCAGCGTGTAAGAAAGGCTGCTCTCTTTCTTGGAGGAGACATTACCTCATCCTTCAAGGACGCTTGCTGCAAATAAATTTTGAGAAATGGCCTAGATAAAGAGTGATCAGGGCCTTGTAATCTTGGCATACTCTGCAAGATGTAGAGGAGTGCAAGAAACCCATGAAAGAGTGTCTCCTAACACTAAGCTCTACCCCACTGGGGCTGACCTCCAGCCGTATAACTCAGCATCCCAATTCATTCTCTCTCCTTTCAGTTTTTCTCGGAAAACTAAGGGAGACCCTGAAGACTCGCTAGTGTGATGCCATTCTGGAGGTGCCTATATGTAATCAGTACCCTTAATAAATCCCTAATGACTGTTTTATTATTACCAAGGGTCAACATACACCCCTGCCCCCACCCCCACACAAACACACACACACACAGAGAGAAAGAAATGATTGAGCTCCTTTTCAGAGCTGTCCCTGGCTTTATAATGCTGAAATCAAAATATTCCAGCCCTGGGGAGAAAACTTCTGTTAATTCTCGAGGAGTTCACAACTTGCCACATAAATCAGAGTAATACGGTAAATTGTGATAAGCACAGTGACACATGTGGAGTTCCATTAAGTCTTTTGTTCTCCCTGGGGAAAGGAAGAAAGGCTTCTTTACATGATATAGCAATACCAAATTATCTGTTTTTTTTTTAAATATTGCACATCTTAAAGTCGTATCTGGGGTGGTTTTGTGAAAAGTGAACTGATGAATAATTTAGAATAGTATCTTAGCACCTCTCCCTGCATATAAAAAATGTAATCTGACTTAATTGTATGTTGCCATGATAACATTAAGAAAGTCCCCAAGGGGTAACTGGGACATGCCCAGCTTAATGAAAAGTCAAAGGACATTACTTGAATTTCTATGAACTCCGTTTTCATGCTTCCACTGCATGTTTTTCAGAATGTGGCAGTGGCCTCCCTCTCCTGAGAGCGTGGAGTGCACAGCAGTGTCTGTGGTGACTCGCCTTTGCTTAAAGAGCTAATTAACTGCTTATCATGATTTTCTCATTTGGAAATCAAGAGGCTTATGGAAATCCTTTGGAACCACAAGTTAGGATTCATGCAACTTCATTACTCATTGAAGTTGGAAGTCTTTTAGTAGTTTTTTTGCTTTTTTTGTTTGTTTTTGGTCTTTTTTATTTTTTTCCTGATGCATCTGTAACACTCCAAGCAGTCCCAGGGTTGAAACTGTGTGCCTACATAACAACAAAGTGAGTGCCTGGAGGGAGAAAACATTCAGCAGAAGCCAGAACTACCAAGGCGAAAGATGTCTGTATTCACATGAAGACGAACTCCACTCAGGGCTGGCCAGAGCATCGAAGGATTAGGTCACCTTATATTTATAGGCAGAGAACTAGACGCTGTACAAGTCAGTCAGAGTCAACAAAAACTAGGCAAGAATTGGGGACGAGGAAGGGTCAGATGGTTCACAACATCAGGGTTCAACAAACAAAGACAGGAGCAAGAGAGATGGTCAGAGAGAACTTAGGCAATGGAAAACTCATGGCCACTGATGGTCCCAAAACAGCCCCAAGGTTCTCCCCAGGGAGAACAAAAGACTTAAGATATGTGGGCATTTTGTAACCCTCCCTCCTTTCTCAGTGGCTAAGCCTGTGCTTTGTACAATAATTGTCATTTGTTGAAAACTTAAAGGCTATTCAACACACCTTTGATGCCTCCCCCTACTTTCCCTTCCCACTCCGCACACATTCCAGCCTTGGCTCCTGGGTCCTGCCTACAGCCCTTTGTTCACTGTTCCCTCCTCCTGGAATCCTTCCCCTTTCCCAGCTCTCTCATTGTCTCTGCCCATCTAGATATGTGTTCTTCAAGGCACAGCTCAATTGCTAGCTCCCCTAAGAAGGTTTTCTCAATTTCTGACTGCCTTTTTCTTCATCAGAATTCCTTATTTCTTCATCTCTGCTCTCATAACACTTAGCTTTTATTTGATTGTAAGATTTATTGCACTTTCTGCACAGTTTGGGGTATGTGTGTATGGTTTCTCTGTAGCCTACTAGGGTGAGATTATTCCTTGAGGACTGTTTCACGCATCCATGCGAAGAGATCACCAAACGGGCTTTGTGTGAGCTTAGACAGGGCTCAGGGGTTACAGTATATTTGAAGGTGATGACTCTGGATGGACCAGACAGGCAGATAAGCATCTTCCTTTGGTCTGCATGTATTCTGTAACACAGAGGGATGGAGAGTTAGCTCCTTGAAGCCAGCCTATTACATTGGGAGCCAACTACTGTCCATAGACACCCTGTGATAGAGACAGAGCCTTAAGCGAAAGGCACAGCAGGCAAATGTAAGGTGATTCATTTTGTTGTTAGCTCTCCACCAGAGTTAGAATGTCCCCAGCAGCCAGGAACCAACATTGTATCCAGTGACAAGGTGCTTCTTCATTACAGGGTTAGTGACCTCAAGGAAAGATCCAAATGATAGCCCAGCCCTTGAACACCATTGTTTTTCCAATAACTGAGAAGCATTTGGACCATGACAAGCCTTTTGGGAAGCCCATGCCCGTGATGGGTCCATCTTCCTTGGACAACTCCAGCCAGCAGGAAGCCTCACAGTGCACTATCCACTGTGGCCATCTACGCCACCTCTCTGGCCATTTTAGGGCTATCCAGCTCCAGATAAAGGAAAACTCTAATATCGCTCTGATTCATGATCTTCCATCTCTCTCACAGCTAATGGGCTAATGCTTTTCAATAATTCCCAACCTAAGATGTCCACTTCTAAATGGTTTTCCTCAAATACTAGTGGACCTCCTCCCAATTGTGGTTTGCTTGCGCAAGTGAGCGGTTCAGGACAACATCTCTCTCCACCCATCTCCTCTTATCTGTGGAACCAGCAGTGAAAAAACACTGAGGAGAGCCCTGACCCTGTGGGAAACCCAGAGGCCTGACCCTGTGGGAATTCCAGAGGCCTGACCCTATGGGAATTCCAGGTCGAGCACCTGGTTTTATCTGCTCTCGCTGATGAGTTAAATCCTTTGGTTCCTTCTTTAATCCATTTCTATGCAACTCTGACTAATTTTATCACAAGATTTTCTCTGAGGCTTTATAAAGCAAAATGTTTTCTTAAACCCACATGTTGAAAGGTATTCTCAATGGTGCCAATTCAAAGGTGTTTGACAGAACATTTTTAAAAAAATATATCCATCTACCTTTTTTATCATTTCACGAGTTTTCTCTTGGCTTCTGAACTTTCTTTACTATTAACATAGGTCCCATTATTAAGTCAAAAACTACAATGTGCCTCCTTTCCTGGATAAGAGGAACAGAAAAGAGAGATGAGCAAATATCAAAACTGACAAATTGAAATTTCAAAAGGATTTGTGTTCATGGTAAGATCAAAGTAGGCCCCTTTATAGTCACATAAGAAACTGAGGAATTAGGTACCTTTGGATAGACAAATACTATCTTTGTGAGTTTGTGACAGGCAATGACAAACAATAAATAGCCTTCTCTGGTGGCAGATACAAAGTCTTCATTTCTACCTAGCATCCAAATTTGAACATGAATGTGAGTACTGAATATTGGAGACACCAAAGCTAAATGCTTAGAGTGACAAATCATAATAATAATAATAAAATCAAATAACATTACTATGTGTTTACTTATATAATCATTACAACAATTCTATAAAGTGGATCTCATTTAACTCATTTTCCAGATGAGGAAATAGGCCATAAGGATTAAGTAGGTTTTGCAAATTTACACAGCAGTACAGTGGCCCAAAGTTCTGATGTCCAGAGCCTTCCTTCCATCCCGGGACACCATCCTGTCTCTTCCTCGGTGCCTTCATGACCAACAATCAAATCTTCCATCTAAACAGTCCTCAGCAACAGCTCAGTCTCTCAAAAGGTCAAGTGTAGGTTGCTGTTTGGAAAAGGAGAGTGCTTTTGGTCCCAAGCATATATGTCCATACATGAGTCTTCATGTTTGAAAAGTTCCGACAACATCACTAGTCTGACTACGAATTTGATTTGTTTTCTAAGTAATGGCTAGAATCAAGGTCTGCTCCCCAGGAACTGTTTATCCATGGAGTCAAAAGCCCCTTGTTTCAATTACTTTTAGGATAGTTCTGAACGCAGGAGCCAACACATAACCTCTAAGAGAGATGTTAGAAGTGTTCGGTGGTCTGCGCTCACCAAGCTAATGAAGGTGGAGTTCAGTCTGAGGCTTCTATGGAAAGTGATGGAGTGTTAAGTCAAGGGCACCGCTTTGTAGTGAAACAGATCTGCATGTAAATCTGGGTGCCCTCCCAGATGAGTTGCAGGGAGTCAATCATGGCTCTTCCCCTCTCTGTACCTCAGTTTCCCTTACCTGTAAAATAATGAAAGTAATATATTTCTTTTAGGGTAAACCTGAGGATTAAATAAGATAACATGTGTAATATACTGGGCACATACAAGGCTTCAATAAATATTGATACATGTTACTTCTTTTTTTTTGAGACAGAGTCTTGCTCTGTCGCCAGGCTGGAGTGCAGTGGAGTCTCGGCTCACTGCAACCTCTGCCCCCTGGGTTCAAGCAATTCTCCTGCCTCAGCCTCCTGGGTAGCTGGGATTACAGGCACCTGCTACCACGCCCGGCTAATTTTTGGTATTTTTAGTAGAGATAGGGTTTCACCATGTTGGCCAGGCTGGTCTCAAACTCCTGACCTCGCGATCCACCCACCTCAGCCTCCCAAAGTGCTGGGATTATAGGCATGAGCCACTGCGCCTAGCCAATATTTGTTACTTCCATCCATCTTCCAAAATAAATTTAAAGACAATAACTGACTTATAACTAAATTAATATAATAACTATAGTATTAAAGTTCAGTTCAAAATAACTTGTATTTTATTCATATTACACTAAAGCAAAATGATAAGCCATAAAAATTTTTAAATGCCCTGCTTTTTTTATTGTTTAAAATATTTATCAGATGTCATTCAAATATGGTAGGGGCTGCTACAAGAGCCTCATGAGTCTCCTTCAGGTCTGCAGGTAGAGAACAACCTGGAAGACTTGTCCAAAGGAGTCCCGTGTCTACCCCAACCCTGGTTCTAGATTTGTGTCAGAGTAGTAAAACTAATTACAGTCATAATTAATTATAATGGAATGAAATGGAATAGAATCAAAAATATCCTAGTACATCCTACATAGTGAGGTGATTGTTTTATGAAATGTTTGTTTCATTTTTATAGATACGCATGTACATCTATATATGTATATGTGTACTAGATGGCACTATCAAATATATTTCTTACTTAGGGTCTCAATCTAACATGTTTGAATGCCACCTCTTTGAATGGTACTCCCAAGTCCCCAGTTTCAGGTCTTTCTCAATGGCTAGAAGGTTCTAGAAATGTGAAGATGGTCTGGGTGACGTGTCACGGTAGCGCCTTGTGAAGTTGAGTTTGGAGCATGATAATTGGGCTCAGCTTGCTACTCATGTTCTACTCTGTCATCTTAAACTTTGTCCACAGAGTTGGTCCATCCAGAGACGAAGATCAATGGCTACGGGATGGATACATGAAGCTGTCATGTATCCAGAGGTGGCATAATTCTATTTGCAAACAGCTGCAGTGTAGGCCCAGCCTCTGTCATGTGTTAAGCACTTGTGCTCATTCCATTTTCAGGGGACTCTGTCATTAACTCAATAAAACACATTGTCCCTCCACGGATCTCCAGCTGAGACAGGGCTGAGGGTTGGGGAAAAGAAGAGACAGGGAGAAAGTTTCCTTTGGTGTAAATACTAACTTATTCAGTCTCTTGGGATTACTTACTTCCCTTAAATAATGGTCTATTATTTTTCTTTTATATCTTCTTGTACCATAAAGGAAAACAGTTGAATTGTGATTTTATACTCAGAGACTTGTTGATATCGCATTATCTTTTAACAGTTCTTGTTTTTTTGTTTTTTTGTTTTTTTGTTTTTAATTCCTACTTGTCCTCTTCCACCACTTCTCATAGAAATCTATGGCTAAACCATGATATATGTGATTTACCTTTAAATTTAGTTCCAGAAGTAATATATATGCATACTTTTAAAATATAATTGGATTGATTTTGGTTACAGTTGTAAGGAGAACATTTCAAAGAGACACCATCAGATCAGATAGAGAATGTGTTAATATAATCAGAGCTTCTAAGAAAAAGCAATTTTGACAGATTAGGAATTGTATCTTTGTGTGGCTACTGCCCAAGTTGTCAAACCCTCTTCCCATGGTGACAGCAGCCTCCCTCAAACTTCAGGAATGCCGTCTTCTCATCACATTGTGAAAAGCCAGCCTGGAACTATATTTGGACCTTTCTGTCAAAGAAGACTAAGAAAGAGGAAGTAAAGCTCCTACTTGAAGTTTGCAGCAACTGTTCATGGTGATAATACTGCAGAGGCTCCCTTTTACAGATACAGAAGCTGAGGTATAATGAGAAAAAAAATTGCTTAACTTGTCCTTCTGAGAAAGGGGTCTCTGTTCATCATGCAAATACTGGCAATGTTGCTGTGCCTCAAATTTGTCTCTATTTGAAAAATCTACCAGCAACCAAAAAGGTCTTAATATTAGCTTGAAATGTGAAATTACCAGTAAGTAAAATCCATCAGGGAGGATTGGGAGCCCATCTCCATAGCTGTGGAAGATGTGGGAAGGCAGATATAGCCTTTCCCTCTCTCTGCACAGCCATGAGGGATGCTGGCAAGAAACTAGCCACCAGCCCAGGGAAAAAGAGCACAGCAGCAGCACTGAGTGAACAAAGCAGATATTTAGTGCTTACAGATAATATCCAACTCCAGCATCAGCGAGAGCTTGGCCGGGGAGGGCATCTCCTAGGAAACCGTCAGATAACACTGGGAGAGACAGGCTTTAACATAAAAAGAGCTGCAGGGGAAACAATACACGTTAGCTAGAAATGAACCATGTTTCAAAATGCAGCAGTCATTTCCTGTACAACAAACAGGCCTGCACTGCTCACATGGTTGCACCCGTGCTCAGAGCAGGGAATCCTATGCTCCCGGCACTCTGGAGGTCAGCACCTCCATCTACCAGGCGAAGCAGGAGAAGCGAGCCTGGCCAGGCCAGACAGACAGCAGACAACTCACCTTTCCAGTCGGCCCTGGGCACTGGAGGCAACGACAGTGATCATAAGATGCAGAGAAAGCATGATACTGGGATGGAGGGGCCAGGCTCTAGACCTGCAGGGTGACATGCATGGCAGCATATGTAGTCAACAGAGCCCCGAAGCCCTCCAACCTTCCCTTTCTCCACTGCCCTTGACCTCGTCTTTCCCCTTTCTCTCCTCCTCCAAACACACATGAGCGTGCACACACACACACAAACACATATACATACATGCACACATGTGCATACCTATGCACATATACATAACAAACACATACACACACGTACAGTCATGCCTCACTTAACTACAAGGATATGTTCCAAGAAATGCATCATTATGTAATTTCATTGTTATGCAAGCATCACAGAGTACACTTACAAAAAGTCACACGGTGTAGCCTACTACACACCTAGGGTGTATGATGTAGTCTATTGGTCCTATGCAACAAACCTGTACAGCATGTGACTACTGCATGCCATAGGCAATTGTAACACAATGGTAAGTACTGGTGTATCTAGACATACCTACATAGAAAATGTACAGTATAAATGTGCTATTATAATCTTATGGGACAACCATCATATAGATGACTTCTGATTGACCAAAACATTATTATGCAGCATATGACAGTACATACACACACACACACACTCACACACACACATACACACTCACACTCACATGACTTTCAGAGGCCTGCTCCACTTTAAAAAACTACTTCCAGAATTCACTGGGAGGTTATCTCAAAAAAAGTAAGCTCCTTTAAAGATATTCCTTCCTTCATTCATTCATCTGCCTATTTGGTCAAGGTTAAGCATGTGTGGATGTGCCTATCATCTCCTAAGCACATTTCCGGAATGAAGTCTAGGGCAGCTGAACATCTCTTGCCAAGCATCAAGTCCCAGGTCAATGCCAGCAGAGCCAGAGGTAGGACCTGAGAACATTAACCTCTCACTGATGACTGCTTAAACTCTTGGTTGCCTAGCAACAGGTGGTAATAGCACAATCACAGATAAATATACTGTAGAATAATCTCAATGTTGTCATTTAGCCGGGTTTTTAATGGGAAAAAAAAAAGCTTCCTTGAGGAATTGAAGAATTCAAAGGTTGTTTCCATGTTGTTTTTGTTTCCTTGCTGGACGTGGTGCTCCTATCTGGTTAGGGACATGTTTCCATCCAAATGCTTCTCCCTCCCAAAGGTGCCTTTTTGAGAAAGTGCATGTAGGCCTGCCCTGGTAATCAAGGACATCAGCCATCATAGCTCTGACCAGCTCACAGGGGCTTTGATTCAACATTTCG